>NC_051309.1:111412393-111715423 GCF_015220235.1 Choloepus didactylus | reverse complement strand
CAGAAAAAAAAAAGAACTTATGACTATAAAAGGTTTTAACACAAATTAATTTACCTGCCCTGTAATCATCCAGTTTATTTTTTAACCAGTACAGCAAATATGCACTTCATCCTGTACATTCCACCACTGGGCGTCTCCAACTCTCAGCAACAAACGAAAGCTCTCTGGGGCTTCCACTCACTGCTGCTTATCTGGTCTTCTTGTGACAGCACACATCTCATCCTTCTTTTCTATGACAGCCATTTAAATATTTGAAGACAACCAATTCCTCCAGGCTATAATTACTCTCAGGCTCAGTAACCACTCCTCATTTCAGAAAGGTCTGAGTTCAGTCACCACTCTGCTCTGAACACAAGGTAGTTGGTTTCTACTCTATAAATGCGGTGCCCAGCAGTGCTCGCAGGATTCCTGGTGTGGTCTGTCAACAGAGTGGTACTATAAAAGCAGCCTTATGTGGAACTACTTGTTGGCAGTGATATCACATTGTTGGCTAGTGTTGAGCACATTATTATCTAAAACTTGGGGATCTCTGTATGCATTGCAGCTCAACCATACCTCTCCCACCTTGGGGTAATTTATTTTCTGTATGCATTTTTCTCTTTTAAATATGATTGCCTAAGAATGTGGCCCTTTACCCCAGCTTTTCAACACTTAATTTGAACTAAAATTGTTATCTATCACTTTCTGTCACCTGCAGTTTTGGTAAAAACCCTTCCTGGCCTTCATTTGAGACACTGAAGTGGTCAAGGAAAGAATCCTGGGGCTCAACACTGGAACTATCCCTCCAGGCTGATGCCACCAGCACAAGAAATACTGTTAACCCCTGAAGTGCCAAAACAGAGGTCACCAGCATCTTACCATTTCACTATTCTAGAAATCCTCTCAAAGAAGACAGCATGGTACATTTGGTTTGATTTGTTCTTACCAAGATGCTAGAGATGAATACCCAGCTCTTTCAACTCTGGTTTGGGAAATATACCTATCAAACATCATCAGCACTCTGTCACCAACTAGAGGGGTAAAAGGCTGTCTAGCTAGGAAGTGATCTCAAGTTAGGCACATTCTTCCTGCCCTCCCCAAACACGCAGACACACCCTTCCAGAGCATCTTTTGAAAAGGCATTCCTGGGTACCTTTATCACCATTGAGTGTGTCTGTTTCCTGGCTGTGCTATATGATCCTGGGGGCAAAGACAACCATGTCCTTATGTGTGACCACAGAGCCCAGCCCTGGCACATGATGGGCCCTAGATAAATAAAAAGTGGTTGCATGAGAATAGAAGAACACACAGAAGGCTGTGAAACCTACAAATGGCACGTTCTGGGTTTGGATGGATTCAGGAATCTGAACTGAACACACTTTAAATCAAGGCTCTGACTGATTTCTTTTGGTTTTAGATTCTTATTGTAGAAACTAATAAAACAACCTGACTTTATAATGACCTCTAATGGGTCTAGGTAATCTCATATAAATGAAAGAGCTAAAATATCGATAGTCTTACATATTCAAAAAACAGACATAACTGGTAAGGATAGGAAAACCTTAAAATTGAATTAAAAGAAGCCCCCACAGCAAAATTAATCCAACTTTATGTATACCATGATGATAAAATAGTATAGAAGAAAAAACTTTAATCCAAGTAACTTCTGAACATAGTACTCTGACTGAATTCCCTCTATTGAATATATTTAAGGTCAAAAGAAATTCTGAACTGTATTTGTAAATATGTAGTTGATATTGATACTGCTACAGCAATGCTAAAACTATTCTGGGCTTATTACAGGTCTGAGCAAAAAGAGTGCATATACTGATACCATAGGCTACTCAGGTTTTCATTACTGGAGGAGTGAGACACAAATACAGAACGGAGGAAGGAAAGGAAGAAGCCTGTGACATTGGTTTAGAACTAGAGATATCAGTATCATTCAAGAATTAAAAAAAGAAGATCAATTTTCTAGCTCTATCTACTGAAAGAGCCTAAGAGAATTGAGCATAAGTAATATCCAGATATAAGATTGTAAACATCATTCCTTGTTAGAAGGAACCAGAAGTTCTTGAAGAGAGATTGCTGATTCCAGGTTGGGACAGGGATAGTACAGGGTGAGCCCAGAACATCTCACTATTTCAGAAATAAGGAAGTGTTCCAAAACCAGTGGAGATATGTCAAAAGAATATAGGAGCTAGCGTGAAAGACTCCCACTGTCCAAGAGTAGGATAATTTAAGCATCAAAATGAATAATAACAGGAATGGCTAAAAAAGAACCCAAGAGTGCATACTGATATTAATTTTTTTTAAAGAGGTGGAGAAGAGAAAGCTTTTTTAAAAAGAAGAATGTCAACTAAGAAAAAGAAAAGGGAATTAAAGAAATAGAAAATCACTAATTTATAATCATCAGTTAATAATAATAATAAGTTCAGGAAAGAGTCATCATCCATCCCAAAACCACTGGGAGAAAGATGCTGAGGATAGAGGCATGGACCAGTATGGCAGCAGAGGAGGTGGTGAGAAGTAATTAGATTCCAGATCAGTTTTGAAGGTACAGCCAATAGGATTACCTCATTAGATAGGGGATATGAGAGGAAGAGAGGAGTCAAGGATAACTTGGCCTGAGCAACTACAAGAATGGAGCTGACATTTTCTGAGATGGTAAAGACATTAGCAACAACAGGTTGGTGGGGAGATTAGTTCAGTTTTGGACACGTTAAGTGTATCAGACAGCCAAATGAAAATGTCAAGCAAGCAGCTAAGCCTTGAGCCTAGATATCAGGATGGAAGTCCAGGCTGGAAAAATGAATTTGGGAGTCATACACACGTACATGCTACTTAAAATCATGATAGGGAGGGAGTAGAAAAAGAGAAGCTTTTCTTGGTCAATTTATTTAACTTCATCAAGCCTCAATTTTGAAAGGTAAAAACTGGTTTAATATCATCTGCCTTACAAAGTTCTATAAGGATTACACAATACCTGAGGCATAGTTAAGACCTCAATAAATGAAAAATAAGAATATCACAGAATTTTTCTTGTTATTTCTATAACTAATAGGTGAGCAACAATTGCGTGTCTCCAAAATGAAAAGCAGTTCAGTTTAATTCAGCAAATATTTATTGTTCATCTACCAGCAGAGAAGGCATAAAGAAGAATGAGATATGGTTCTTTCCATCAAGAAATAAAGTCTAGAGATGGGGGTTGGGGGAGACAGGCATATAAGTGAATCTCTGTGAAAAAACATTAAATATAATAACAGACACAAGCAAAGATATCAGGATCCTACAAGGAGGGGCACTAAGAGGCCAGCTAACCCAGTTGGTGGTATAGGGGCAAATCAGGGCAGACTTTCAGTCCTTACACGGAAAAATGTCAGAAAAACACATGAGAAATAAATGATACGAGAAAGAGCTGAAACGGTACTCGAAAGAACTTCTGAAAATCAAGCCAGGATGAAAAATCCACAATTCATAAGAAATAAAGAATATTTATAAGCCAACTCCATGGCCATTCAAAGGCAACTTAAATGACAAAATATATTCTAAAAATATAAAAATCCTCTGTGTAAGGGAGAAATCAGGATCAAGTCGGATTAATCAAGGTAGGCTTTTGAAGCCTGTCTTTGACAGAAGAAAGGAAAATAGATGGATTCAGAGGCTGGAAAAGATGGTATGTGCAAACTACAGAAGTAGCACATGAGCAATGAAATGCTGCAGACACTCAAACCTGACACTCACAGAGCACTTACAAGACAGTGATCTTTACATATATCAACTTATTTTAATCTTCTCAGCAACCTTGTGAGGTAGGCACTGTTTTTTATCACTGTTACACAGAGAGGTTAATCAGCTTGCCCAAGGTTATACTGCTAATAGGAGCAGAGCTGGATTTGAACCTAGGTAGTCTGCTCTAGAGTTTGCTTGTAATTACTTTGCTATATCACCTCCTTAGAGGTCTAGTAACTGCTGAAGAAAGTCCTACAAAATTCATGAAGTGAAAAAAGCAGGGTTCAGAGTATTCTATAGATTAAAAGGATATGCGTGTGTATATAAATACATATGCTTTACTGTTTATGTTTTTTTATGTATTTGGATATATAAATATGCATGAACTTACACAGACATACACATGTAGGGGTGCATATGTGTGCAATATTTTTTGAAAGCCTGTCCAAGAAATTCATTAACAGTGCTTCTCTCTAGGGAGGAAAGGGATCTTGGATAGGAAGGAAATTGATTTTTCACTGTATGTCTTTGTATTACTTGAATTTTTATTAAACACATGTCATATTTAAATGAATAAAAATCTAATTCTTATTTTCAAAAATATTCTCTAGAAGAGAGTACACAGGATCACACAATTTCAGTAATGAAGGGGATTTAGAAGTCATAGGCTGATCATGGAAGTGAGAAATTAATTGATATCGGTTATCTTTGCTCTCTCTTTGAATTTTTCCAGTACTCAGATTTTGCTTGGTGATCCACCCACCCCGATTCATAAGTCCTGCCCCTGGATCCCTAATCCCACTGCCATATCTGGGGGCGGAGCTCATGAATGGCTGTTAACACAGTCAGTCTTTCCCACATTACCTGTGTCTAGTGTTTCCTTCAGTGTCCTAAATGAACATTTGTTAGCTATGTTCCAGGGATTATGCTAGATGCTTTTATGTCAATTACATCATTTAATCCTTACACTATCCTGCAAGGTAATTATTTGTATTTTCAACTCATAAATGAGGAAAATAAAATTTGAAGAGATTAAACAACTAGTTGAAGATCACACTATCTGTAAGTGGCACAAGCTTAAGTAAAATCTCACTTTTGCTTTCAAGTATGGTTTTTGACCACTAAACCACAGTTTTATTTAACTACTATAGGACAAATGTCTCCACTTTGGCAACTTAATGGGCTTACTCAGATCCTGCAAAGCCCCTAGTAATTCTGTTACGTAACACATGAATAAAGAATCTTATAAACAATTGATTATCTTCTCTTGATCTGACTATTGCTCACTGGGTTAATATCTAGGATGTGATCTCATATCTGTTTTCTTTATGAAATCTTGCAGTGGTATGTTGGAGTTAGCCAGACTGGCTCAAAAGTGCTCATTGTTAAATTTTCAGAAATTAATTTCATGTTGGTTGCTTGAAACTGGCCAAGATGAAAGTACTTACACCACAGAAATTGGCAAATGCTACAAATCAGCCCCCTCCTCCCCCCGTAGGGAGACAGTTGTTAAATTTTTACAAGCCTACCACTCTCTCTCAGTCAGGCCCATCATCTAATCAATGGGAAAATACTATCATAGGAATTTCTTTCTTAAGTAAATTATTCAAAACACCGGCAAACTTCTCTGACCTCAAAGTTTCACTGCTATTCCTTAAATAGATAATAATACATAAAGAAACACCAAGGATACATGTAAATTTCTTTCCAGGTGTATCATGGGGTTGAAATGAGCATTATCTGATACTTGCTGAACTACTGGTTTGTAAGCTTAATGCCATAATACAGTCATACAAACTAGTGCATGTTTAGTGCCTTAGAGAACATAGTTAAAGAATTAATCCTCTCTGGCATTCTGCTACCTATAAGATTTTCACAAGAAATCACCTTACATTTAGAAAGTGTCTGTTCTTGGCATAGCATCAGATTTCAATCTTTCACCTTAATAACCCCAGATAGAAGGAAGGATATGTGTAAACAGAGTGGAAGCAATACTGGTTAATAGGGTGTGCTGGAAATAAATTAGTGGAATGGTGAAGCTTTTGTGTAGCTGCATGATTGCATAAACCAATCAGCACAGCTCCCATTCAATTTTCACACTAGTGTTTCGGTATATAAAAATAGAAGGAGTTATCACTGCTAAGTGCTTATTATGTTCCAGATATTGAGTAACATAATTTACATATATATTCTTTGAAGTAGGCATTATTTATTTTGGTTTCATAGATAGGAAACTGAGGCTTAGCCAAGTTAACAACAGCTACTAATAAGTAGAAAAACTAGGAACCAAAATCATGCACAGCCCTGAAGCAAATGACTTCAGAACCCATGCTTTAAACAAGTCCACAAGTCACCAAGAATCTCACCTAGTGAATGAGAATCTCTAAATGTAGAACCAGAAATCTACAGCTTTATTACATTCTTCCAGGACTTCAATTAGACACCTGTTACTCTTTTTCTTCTACTTTTGATCTCATCCTTTTTTCAAAATTTCCATGTTTATTTCTCTGTGCTACATTCTGGGAAATCTCTTCAGATCTATTTTTCAGTTTGATAATTATTTCTTCAGCTGTATCTAATGTTGCTTTTAACACACTCATTGAGTTATATCATTTTAATGATTATATTTTTAATTTTCAGAAATTCTGTTCAGTTTTCTTTTAATTCTGTCTGGCCCATTTTTAATTCTATATTTTATTTTTAAAAGTTAAACAAACTTGTTTTTTATTTATAGATCAGATAACTAATAACTCAATTATCTGAAAATGCTAGGGGTTTAATGCTGCTTTTTATTGTTCTCCCAACTCTTAATTAGTGACTTGTTTGCTTACATGTTTTATAATTTCTGATCGACTTGCGTTTGACTAAACCTTTGTGTTTGCCTCTGCCAGATTCTGAGGGTTCTACCAAAGTGGAACCACTTTATATTAATTTCTAGAGTTGGGGTTTCCTAAACAATGCAGTAAGTGTAAATCTAAACCTTGAATCTGCAACTCTGTAAGAGTTGGGCCTGTAGTTACTGATTCTCGACAGAGACATTATATCTTTCATGTTCCAGAGTCCAGGATGAGACATGAAACTTCTGCATTTTTTCTCTGCCTGAGAATCTCAGTTTCAATTCTTCAGACTATAAAGGATGAAGGCTTTATCTCTTGTTCTTGGGAAGCTGCTAAAAACCAAGCTTCTTGATTATCCAGATCAGCAAATACTTCTAGGGCGGCTGTAGCCCCAGAGTCTGTCCATATATAGTTGCATTTCTTCCTTACAAGCACAGTTATGCATTAGACACAATGTTTATTATATTTTTGTCCTTGAATTTCTGGTGTTTTGTAGTATAAGGGTTATCTATGTCATCAGACTTTGGGAATGGAACAAAATCTGCATTTTAAATATGTTTTGGAGGAGATTTTTATGCATAAAGTTTGAGAACCAGACTGCACTGTCTCCCATTGGTCTCCTGAAGAAATCAATTTATGTATCTCTATGACTTTATCACATCTCCATCTTCAACTAAGACAGGCTGGAAACTGTAGCTAATGAGTTATTCTGCTTCACAGTTTTAAAAAAATTCATCCCAATATCCTGCTCCTCAAGGTAGAGTCATGTATCAACCAGTCTAGATTAAATCTAATGTAAACAAAGCTAAATATTCACCCACATGCTTCAGCCTAGGTTTTGCAAATAGAAGCTAATATCTGTAATCAGTGGACAGGAATAATTTAACATCCTGCTTTTTTCTTAATAGCAGGCCATAAACAAGTCTTCATGTTGTATAGATCCCTCACAATGATCATTTAAAAAAACACGATGGCTTAATATTCTATTCATATTTATACCATAAGTATCTATTTACTCATCTGTTGCCAAATCTTGTCATTATAGAATGACATGGGTCCACAGAAATTATCATAGAATTACAGATTGCCTGCACTGTGATTTAGCACATGTGGAGGGGGTCCTGGGCATTTCTGCGGTTAGGAGATTCTTGGGTAATTTCGATGTACACTCCTAATTAAGAAACAGATTTAAAGGATCCCTGAGAGTAGAGACAGATCCTCATACTTTGATAAATAATAGTCACCCATGATGGTTAAGAGTATGGGCTATGAAATCATATTGCTTGAACTGAAATCCTGAGCTCCGTCTCTGAATGGCTGTGAGACCCAGGGTAAGTTTCTTTTTTTTTTTTTTAACTTTATTTATCAAAAAATTAAAAACAACCACAACAAACATTTCAAGCAAAACAAAACAAAGTAATAAGAAAAACAAATGTCCTTAAATAACTACATGGCTTCTAATATGATCCTACCATACACCAAGAAAATTAATGAACCATAGTCATTCCTGAGCATGACTTATGTTTCTTAATTCTTGTCAGGGCTTGGTTTCCTCATTTATAAAATGAGGATCATAGAACCTACCTCACTGGATTGTTGTGCTGATCAATGAGGTGGTGTAAATAAGCACAGCAAACCATTCTTATTATCATCCTGTTGGGAAGATTGAGACTTAAAGATGAGAGACTCTTGGTGAAACTCCGCATGTACCTCCCAGCCCACCCCCAAAGACCTCAGGGAAGAGAATATAGACTGGCGGGTTTTGATCTGGAACCCATCTGGGGGATGGGAGTGGAGACTCAGACTGCCAGGGTGGCTTGCAGCTTCACTTAGACCTGAAGGCAGGTTGAAAAGCAACTTGTCTATGGAGGAGACAGTGATACATTTTGTAGATCAGAGTGCTTCTGGGTTTTCACCTCACTTTATCAAGAACTGCCAGTATGTGAGAAGGAGAGCAGAATTCCTGAATGGAAAGGGGAGATGCTATATAATCTTCAGACCAAGACCACTGGGGTTCTTAGAAGAAGCCAACAGAGATTTGCTTCATATTGTACATTGGTCCCAGGAGTAATCATGTATTTAGGGTAGTGTAGAGAAGAGCCTCCAAAGCAAGGTCACCAGAGTTGATAAAAACAAAACTTAAAATTCAGACAATTCAGAAACTCAAGAAGTCAATGGCTATCTTAATAATTTCTAAGGGTTAAGTTTTATAGCTATGACTTGTTAGTATATCTCCTTTAATGAGTAGCTTTCTCCAGTTCCTAAAGAGACTTTTAATACATACAGTGGATTTAGAGAGCTATTGTTAAAAACATTCTGTAAATAACATTTTGCTCTAGGGGGTCAAATGCAAAATTTCTGAAATACTTGAAAGAAGAATTATATAGAAGTCTAAAGTGTGATTACATTTAGGAAGAGAATTTTGTCTGCTTGCCTAAAGCATTCCCTGACACATAGTCAGTGCTCAATGAATTGTTTTCCCTTTATTGGCTTCACCTGCTAATGTATAATTAGCACCTCCATGGAAAAGCAAGAAAGAAAAAGCAGTATATTCACTTTTTTTTTGGCTCTTGCTACTGTCTCACCTCTTCTCCATTCAACCCCCAGGTTGAACGAAGGCTTTCCTGGGCTATATGTTGAGTAACCTAAAACATTTCAACTCATTTAAAATGGATGAAATATGTAAAAATGCAAACATAAAAATTTTTAATGAAAAAATAAAAAGGGAAAAATTTTAAAAAGACATTATCTGGAGAACCTAAGATGGCGGCTAGGTGATACAGGGCAAAATAAAAATGAGATAAAAACCAGAAGGTGACCCAGAATACCAGTTTCAGCAATGCATCAGCTGGACAAGGTCTGCTAGAACCACAGGGGCCGTACACTTGGTGAAACCGGGAGTCTGCATTCTGAAACGAGTGAGTAAGCCGGGTGAAAGACCCACAGCCTTGCTGCGGTGTGGGGAAGCTGGGGGTTGGCATTTGGAGATGAACCAGTTCTTTTAAAACAAATAAAAAAGGGGGTGGGGAACCCAGGAGTGGCTGCAGTTGTGATGGTGGGAACCGCGCAGTGAAGCATGGCAGAAGTGGGCTGAGCTAACCTCTCAGTGTCTGGTGTGGAGGATAGCCCGCTGCAGATTCCCTCAGGGCCAGGGGAGTGGAGGGGAGAGCTAAAAGGAGAAAGAAACTCCACTGCTTGCAGCTGGCTCCCCAGTGGGCTGGAGACACTCCTGCCTGGGGCCGTGCCCACAGCCCAGAGCCGTGCCAGTTGTCCCAGAGCTGGGAAGGAGGAACTGTGTGAAAAGTGGGGGGTTGAGATGCCCCATTCAGCCATCTTTGCATCAGGCTGAGAGTGCCCCTGCACGGCCTGGTGGCCCAGGGCTTCCCTTGAGGGATGGCACGCACTTGTGACATAGCACAGCCTTCCCTCAGCAGAGGTCCTGGAAGATCATAGCTGAGAAGGGGGGCCCGCACAGAAAACCCAGGGGTGCTATGTCAATGCCGGTGGTTTGTGGGTCAGCGACAGAGAAAATCTGGGGCAAAACTGAAATGAAGGCTTAGATTCTTGCAACAGCCTTGAATCTCTGGGAACATCTGGGAGGTTTGAATATTAAAGCTGCCCTGCCTCCCTAACCACCCAGACATACGCCCCACATTCAGGGCAGACAGCTCAAACAACACACCCAAACACACCAACTGAATCATTTCCCCACACACCACAAGACAAAGTTGAGAACTGACTTGAGGGGTACAGGTGACTTGCAGACGCCATCTGCTGGTTAGTAAGAGAAAGTGTACACTACCAACTTGTATTTCTGAAAAATTAGATTGGTCCTTTTTTTTTTACAACTTGAAAGAACCCTATCAAGCAAAGCAAATGCCAAGAGGCCAAAAACAACAGAAAATCTTAATGCATATGATAAAACCAGATGATATGGAGAACCCAATCCCAAACACCGAAATCAAAATATCAGAAGAGACACAGTACTTGGCACAATTAATCAAAGAACTACAAGCGAGGAATGAAAACATGGCAAAGAATATAAAGGACATGAAGAAGACCATGGCACAGGATATAAGGGACATAAAGAAGATCCTAGAAGAGCATAAAGAAGAAATTGCAAGGGTAAATAAAAAAATAGAAGAACTTATGGAAATAAAAGAAACTGTTGGCCAAATTAAAAAGACTACGGATACTCATAATACAAGATTAGAGGGAGGTGAACAACGACTCAGTGTCCTAGAAGTCCACAGAACAGAAAATGAAAGAACAAAAGAAAGAATGAAGAAAAAAATAAAAAAATCGAAATGGATCTCAGGAATACGATAGATAAAATAAAACGTCCAAATTTAAGACTCATTGGTGTCCCAGAAGGGGAAGAGAAGGGTAAAGGTCTAGAAAGAGTATTCAAAGGAATTGTTGGGGAAAACTTCCCAAACCTTCTGCACAATATAAATACACAAAGCATAAATGCCCAGTGAACTCCAAATAGAATAAATCCAAATAAACCCATTCCGAGACACATTCTGATCAGACCCTCAAATAGCGAAGAGAAGGAGCAAGTTCTGAAAGCAGGAAGAGAAAAGAAATTCACCACATACAAAGGAAACAATATAAGACTAAGTTGTGACTACTCAGCGGCCACCATGGAGGCAAAAAGGCAGTGGCATGACATATTTAAAATTCGGAGACAGAAAAATTTCCAACCAAGAATACTTTACCTAGCAAAACTCTCCTTCAAATTTGAGAGAGAGCTTAAATTTTTCACAGACAAACAAATGCTGAGAGACTTTGCCAATAAAAGACCTGCTCTACTTCAGATACTAAAGGGAGCCCTACCAACAGAGAAACAAAGAAAGGAGAGAGAGATATAGAGAATTTTAACAGACATATGCAGAACCTTACATCCCAAATCACCAGGACACTCATTTTTCTCTAGTGATCACGGATCTTTCTCCAGAATGGACCATATGCTGGGACATAAAACAAGCCTCAATAAATTAAAAAAAAAAATTTGAATATATTCAAAGCACATTCTCTGACCACAATGGAATACAAATAGAAGTCAGTAATTTTTGAATTGTAACTCCACTAGTTACTTCCTACATGATATAAAATACACGAACTCTAATGACAAATCAGTGGTTTTGAACTCAATATAAAACATGTAATTTTTGACAAGAACTATATAAAGGTGGGGGAATGGAGGGGTATAGGAACATAGTTTATGTGTCCTACTGAAGTTAAGTTGGTATCAAAGAAAAACAAGATTGTATGGATTTAAGAGGTTAATTTTAAGCCCCACAGTAAACACAAAGTAATTATCAGAGAATATAACCATAGAGGTGAAAAGTAGAGTAGGGGTTAAGAGAAATGGGGGAAGGGGCAATGGGGAGTTAAGTAGGGTTGCTGTTTGAGGTGAAGGGAAATTTCTAGTAATGGATGGTGGGAAGGAGATAGCATTACAACATTCTAAATGTGATTAATCTCACTAATGAAATGCTTGGGAGGGGGTGGAATGGGAAGATTTAGGCTGTATATATGTTTCCACAATGGAGGGAAAAAAAAAAAAAAAGACAGTCTAAATAGATGAATTGAATGCCAAGGATGACCCTGGATGGGATCTGAGGATGGAGGACAGGAGGGTCAAAGGGACACAGTTGAGACATCAGGAAAAAAAAAAGGAAATATAGAATGTAAGCTTTGTATCAATGTTGAATCTCTTGTACTTCTTAGCTGCGTTTAATGGGATTGCATAAAAGAATGTGTTTGTTCATGGGAATTGTATATGTGAATTATAGTGTTTGTTCAAGGATGTGTGCAGCTAGCTCTCATATGTTCAGAAGATAGAGCAACAGATGATGGATGATAGATAGGGAGGCCGGGAGGGAGGGTGGGAAAGAAATAGCGGTGTGACAGCATGTTAAAGTTGGTGGATGGGGTATCGGGGAAGGGTCAGGGTATGCTGGAGTTCTGTGTATGGGGTTTGTATTGTTTTTGCAACTGTTCCTATAACTTTGAATTTATTTCAAAATAAAAAAAAAGACATTATATGTTTTTTAATTAGCTGCTGTCAAATAGCTAAAGTGACATGTACCCTACAGCACTGGTTCTTAACTGTGCTTGAGTATTTTCTCCCTTTGAAAATTTGGGATAAAAAGATAAAGCTCATTACATCAGAAGAATGCATATACATACTCATAAAATTCTTCATATAAATTCAGAAGCCCAAAAACACTCTGAAACCCCCAAAAGGGGTCCCTGGTTAAGAAAGCCTTCTCTTCAATATGCAGCTTTTCTTGTGTGTCACAGAACATAGGGCATAATGTAGATAAAGAGACCATGGTTATTTTTCCTTACTAACATATGCAAAAAGGGAACAGCTTAGGGATGTCAATGGAAATTTTAATAAATGCTATCAATAGGTTCTACATGCATGCCTAATGCATTATTGGTGATCTTCTCCTCTGTTATTTTCAGAAACTGAGTCAGATTAAATTATTCAAAATTAGTTTTCCAAGTAGACCCTTAAAATGGCAACCTTCCCAAATCGGACAAGTCTATACAAAGGAAAGGGAGGTTATGCAAGGATATGTGATATCCTTAAATGCCACAGCAGATCAGTCAGTCTTTATTTGACCTTGACAGAAATTTAATATTTAGGATTTTGAAGTGAGAGGCACCAAGAGTGGAGATTTTTCTTTTAAATCAACAGGGAAGAAACAAAAAACAAACCAAAAAAGAAAACCAAAAAGAACCCACACACAAAAATACTGCTGTTGACCTAAACACTTCAACACATGCCTTCTGTTCAACACAAAATACTCAGGAAAGAAAACATATGTGAGGACCAGCTTCCAGAAAATGTTTGATAAAAATAGTTGCACTTATATCAGCTGTGGTTCAAGTTATAGCCCACTGCATTTGATATTTATAACCAAAGGGAAAATAAGAATACTAACTTGCTAAGCTATTTATATGTTAGAATCAAAGTCACTGATGCTGATTTCTGTTTAGAAAGTGGGCCCTGCTGAAGGAAGTCGAGTCAGCGGACGATGGGATATGGATTCCCTCTGGTCACTCTAGAAGAGAATCAGGGAGGGTTTCTGAAGCCCACGAGGCTGTGCCTCTTGGAGCCATTCCACTTCTATGAAGAGGAAGGCAGTTAGGTTAAAAAATTTTTCATGCATGACTTTCGGGAAAAAGAAGGAAATGAGCCTTCTCTGGCACTCCTTGCTGAGTCAAAAACAGGCAGGGACAAGTTTGGCCTAGAGGAAGGGACTTGTGCTTTTCTGCCAGCCTCTCCCATTAGGAGCTCCATGATGAAACTAGGACTGAGGAAACTTTTTAGGAAAGGATAATAGATTATAGAACTTTCAACAGGAAGTAAATTTTTCTTTTTTGTAAAAAGGGCAAGACATGAGTTAGTCTGCATATTTTTACCTTCTCTAAGATTTTTCTCTGAATATTACTTTTTGTTATAAGAGTCAACATAAACTCCATATAGTGAGTAAATAAATTTTATCTAGATGGTAAAGAGGGATCAAATGGATCAAAGTGAGCACCATTTAATTTTCAGTGGGGACCAATTTTCCCTGAAAGGGAGGCATTACATGTAAAAGAAAATTTGGGTTGAAGCAAGTAAAAATTAATTTTATTGAAAATGTCAGTATTTATTTATGGATGCATACTTATATAGTAAAAATATAAATATATATCAGAGAATAAAACTTCAGAATATTGGTTTATCTGTGGAGAAGGAATGAGGAAAAAGTGACAGATGGGTGGGGTTTAGCTGTAATTGTGCATTATTTCAGAGAGCAAGACAAAGAAAGATCTAAAGCAAATAGGATATAATGTTAATAGCTATTAAATCTAGATGGTGTTATATTTTTAACTTCTCTATATGCTTGAAACAATTTATAATCAGAAAAAAAAAAATTTTAAGAATGTGGAGACTTGCACAGAAAGACACTAGAAAGTTAAAAGGGATTCATTCTCAGCAGCTAAGTGAAAGGAACAAGCCATGCCTGGGGTGACTGGCAGCCTGAGTCCTAGCAATCATTTCAACACTGTAAGAGGGTGTCTAAGTGTCACTAACACCCTGTGTATCTGAAGTAGGGTTTAAAGTATGGGACAAAATTTCAGTAGAAAATAGAGGACTTGGGTAGACAACTTGAGTTGGTTTTAACATGACTGAGCTTGAGGTATCAAATTTGGACATACGGTAGGTTTACGAGTAAGCCAAGCAGGCTATGTTTACATACTCTATAAAGTGTGGTCTGGTGTCTGTGGCCCCCAAAAGCTTTCAGGTTGGCCCCTTGCCCTTTGCTGCTGCCTCTGTTTGACTGAGTGCATCCTCCCCAGCCTCTAAGTCTCAGGTCAGGGTGCTCTCAGGGGCAGGAGAGTGGGGGTGCTCCCACAGAGGCCTGCCCGAGAGAGGGAGTGAGCGAGGAGTAAGAGGCTTTAGGTGAGGAAAAGGCAGGGCCCATAACATTTTACTTTTAAGTCAGAACAAGTATACTTAAATAAGTAGCATATGCAGGGCTCAAAAATATTTCTTTCCAGTGAATGTAAATGCCCTCTCTCTGAACCTCCTGCTGGAATGGATTCTGGGGGTGACTGTGGGGCACTCTCCATTACACATCCCCCCACCCGAAAGGGAGGGTGGGACCATTCCATAGATGCTGCCATTATTCACACACAGCTGCGCTGCAGTGTCACAAGTTGACTGAACCCCATTGTCCACTTTCACTTTCTCTTCTATGATAGTTTATAGCAGCCAAGAGAACTCCTACATTAACTTTTAGGTATGCAGTTATCAGAGAATAGACAGTTTATGATATATCTTTCCTTCTCTTTTCTTTCTTCTGACTACCCAGGTATACCAACTCAGAGATTTTAGGAGAATTTAAACAGACACCTTCATCATCATCTTGAAAATAAGACATATCTACTAATATTCAAGAAAAGTACATTTGTTTGTAAAATAATATATTTGTGCAACCTCATATTACCTCTGTAATACAGCTTAATAGTAAAAAGTATGCAAAGGAGTGAAGTTATGATTGATTTGATACTGCATCTAGATCTATGGTTCTCAACCAGAGGCAGTTTTATCCCCCAGGGGACATTTGGCAAGGTCTGGAGGCATTTTTGGTTGTCACAGTTGTAGGGGTGCTACTGGCATCTAGTGGGTAGAGGCCAGGGATGCTACTAAACATCCTAAAATGCACAAGATGGGTCCCCCAAACAAAGCATTATCTGGCCCAAAACGTCAATGTGTGAAACTTGTGAAGCCCTGATCTAGATGTATCCATCCTACTGTTTCCCTTACAGCCTCACACAGACTAGGTGCCTAGTTAACTACTGCAAAATAGACATGCAAAATTGTAAGGACCCTCCTGATAACAGCTATGTGCTGAAAGCAATTCTTTCTTCTGCCTAAATTTTAGAGAGAAAGGGATTTAAAATCTATTTGTAAAATAAAATTCACCCTCACCTAACCTTTATTAATAGTGCTATTGGGAGAAGAAGAAAAAATACCTCTGAGTTTTCTCATTCTCTCCCTCTTCTTCATTCTTCTGATTAAGAACTTCTATGTGAAATAAAATTGTTGTCTTTAACTGTCATGAACAACACAACTACTTAAACTCACAGTGACTGTGCATCAAGGAACAATGACTGTTTTTAGTTAGATTCTTCAAACCCTAAAGTTTCTCCTTTTCTTACAGCTTAATTAAATGCTTAATAAATAAATGCTGCAATAGTGAATAAGAAATAAATGGGTGAAATAATGAAGCTGTGGCTAAAATTTAATAACAACCAATCTTCCACATTTATATTTTAACTCGTTTTATTATTTGCTGTTTATATATCTATATTTCCCACTAAACAACAAACTCCTTGGTATAGAAACTTACGATACGACAAGAACATCTAATGACCATTAATTTTTTTCATTTCTAAATTACCTTGTGGATGTGAGGTGCAATATGTTGTTGAATAGGGGAAACTGCTACTTGAGAGGAATGTATAAAGACTAAGCATAAACATATAAAGGTTTTTTCATTATTCACCAATAAGTTTATGACAAAGTTAATGCCATGTAGTTTTCAGTATCAAGAATTGTTTCTTAGCCACAAAGGACTTGGGCAAAAACAGTGCATATTTCTAAAAATATATAGTTTATATTATTTGTACAGAGCCAATCCAGAAAAAACTCCCAGTTTTTCTTTTAATCTTAATTCTTCAGAAGTTATAAGCAGTGTCAATGCTGATAAGATATCTTTTAATTAACCTTATCACAAATACACACACATAAACACATACAATACTTTTATATATCACACCCAGACACAAGGGTTAAAAAAAAGTCCTGGTTCTGACTCTCCAGTATCTCAGTATCCTCTGTCCCCTGTTTTCCATTTATAATTCCCAGTGCCTTATTTCACCAGCATACTCCCATGCCCTGCCCCCTTACCTCCCTGCCCCCAATGAGCAAATGGTCTGCTCTAGGATAAAGAGCCACCAGCCCTGTGAGATAGGCAAGTTAATTAATCTCCCTGAGCCTCAGTTTCCTCATGGGCATTACATTTTTACCTATGGGGATGCTCTGAGTATTAGGAGGGATCGGTATGTAAAGCACCTGGCTCATCTTTGGTGTTTAACATGATAATTCCATTCTTTATCCCTGTTCCTCAGTCTTCTGCCAGTTTCTAAAGAGCTTGACATTTGCTTCTATGGGCTAAAGGCATCATATTTACACTACCTAATTACTTTTAGCAGGAAAAACATCTTCCACGCCGTGACTAGGGCTAAGAAACTTAAAACGCAAACATGCCAAGTAGGACCAATAGAATGGGTGAGTTTCACCCATGAGGTAAAGAATGACATGACAGCATGTTGTCTTTTATTATGGAAAAGGGATGAAATCTTAGAAAGGCCTGGACCTAGAAGTGGGGTATGAGGAAAGGAAGGAAATCCAAAGCAGGGCTGGCAGAACCAAAGAGAAATTTCCTTGACATGATTTTGCCGAGGGTTTGCCATATTGAGTTTCACCTATTCACAGAAACCAACCAAACAACAAAAAAGTTAAGGCCTGAAAGAATGTTATGTCCTTAGGGGCATGTGCACCTTAGTGAGAACTGTGTTGATAACCTTTTGCCCAAGCCTTCAATGACTGACCAAATAAAAACATTTATAAGTGACAAAATGGCAATTGATGACTTGCTCATCCACAAAACTATTTACCAGCCTATGAAACATCACCATAATATGAAAATAAGTAACCCAAATTAACTTTGAGAGAGATATACTCAGTTAAATTAACTAACAAAGAATTGTAACAGGAATAAAAGGTGTGACTCAGACACCACAAGCATGCTACGAAGTAGGATGGTCTAAGGACCACCACCTGTGTTTGCATATCTGTTCAAGTGAGGGCAGAGGTTTTGGGGGTACTTCCAGGCTCCCTATGGAGCACTTACATACATTTTCTCATTAACCTGTAAGAGACCCTATGAAGTACATATATCAATATTTCTGCATTTTATACCCTAGGGTACCGAAGTAGACAAGTGTCGAATAACCACTCAAAGCCACACAACTTACAACGGAGTCTGAATCTGAGTTCATGATCTTAAATAATACACTATATAATCCATACACTCAGTCATCTGCTCTGTTTTTCACTAAATTTCTAAAGAGCTAAAAATCAAGTATTTCCTTAAAAGACTTAAAAAGAGCTCCAGGAAGTACACAATTGAAAAAAGAATAAAACCTTTTAAGAAGAATGAGAAATAGTAAATATTTGTTAGTCACTGTTAAATTAATTTCTACTAAGTGGAAATATTAACAGAGTTTTAAAATTTGTCATCTCTTACTAAAGGACAAATTTCTATTAAAAATTACAATAATCAAGCAAACATTTCAGCTTAGGGGCAAAGGCAAATTGTAAAAGCAGTTCCTCAGTTTCACTTCTAAGAAATCAAATTTTCCAGAGTTCACATAGAAGGATACCACAGACTTACTTTGACCTGAGGGTAGGACTTCTTGTTTTTTTCACTAGACGCACCAGGGAGTCCACCATGGGATGGGCCTTCACATACATAACGGAAACGAAATCCTCTCTGCAAAGGTGAACACAGACTCAGCAAGTTTGAGAAATACTTGTAAAAAAAGATAGTGATGAAGTTATGTATTTTAAATTTTTATGAGTATTTGAAAAAAGGAGAAACATGAGAAACTGTGAAAGGAGTCTCTGTAAATGAGAATCACTTTTCCTATACTCTTAACATGAACACTGAGATTAACTGACATACGTGCCCTGAGATGTGGCTGAAAAGCAAGACACCTAAACCAGCTGGATTTATGTGGAGAGTAGAAGCCAAAGAGTTAAAGCCTTTGGACTCAACATGATGCTCTAGCTTGTATGAATCAGAGCTTCCTTATATCAAATTGCTGCTGCCAAGCGTTTCATTTTACTATATTCCTTAAAATTATGCTTCTTTAACTCTTACTTGAAGGAATTACTCTATCTCCTCTGATTACAGTTGGTTCAGGAGTGAATACAGAAATGTGTTGTTGAATATATGGCATCAGTGTTGTAGAACCCAACTTACCCTAGACTCTTCCTCTGTGAGTCTCTCTCAACAGTTCAGAGGATAATATTGTTGATTTTAAGACTGTTGATATGATCAAGCACAAGCTTGATGTGTTAACTGACCTGAATGAATCCAAAACCAGATATTCCCCTTAAATATTACTGATGACCTAGGAATTTTATAGGTGTCACTAATCAGTAAAGGGCTAGCTGTGGCTGATAAACATTTAATCACCATGTTTTTTCATTTACACAAATGTGAAGATAAAACAAGACTATCTTTCAAGTCTATTCAAGTTTTAACATTTTATGATTTGGAAAACTAAATTATAAAATGCATATTTATATACAAAGAATAAAACAAGAACAATTCTGCAAATGGGCCTCATTACATATTAAGGGAGCTGTCATTGTAATTCCTGAAGGATTCAATGTATAACCACTTTATAATGATGTCATCAATTTGCGGTAATAGTAATTTATAATTGTACAGCCAGTCAACTGGAAGGTTTTTCTTTTTCCTTTTTTTGTTCTATTTTTTCCAAATGTACCCTTTGGTGAAAAGAACAACATGTTAACATACATTAAGGACCAGCCTCACCTTTCATTTCTTTTTATTGCGGGACTGGCTTCATTTAAACAGTTCTAGATCATTGGGTCATCAGGAACTCCCCACATTCAGTACTTGCTGGTGGGGGTTTCCTACCTTATACACCCCAAATAACTATGAAGCCCCAGCAAACATGAAGGTTTTGTTAACACTCTGACTTCAGGAACCAATATAAAATTTCTTCTGCCCTTCTTACTTTTGCGCTACATTTCATTTTGTCTAGTGTGGCTTGCAGAACAGTTTTCTGATTTGTCCAGATACCCTGAACGGTCCCTGCAGTTTTCCTGATAACTTGATGATTTCCAAAGAGGAACGATCCTAAAGCATCTTTTATGAATGACTAAAACCTGAAATAAATTCCCTAATCTGGGAAAAGCCCTCAAGTTTGTACATGGGTTTGCAGTGTATGGTCAAGTCAACAAAGCTAGGACCTAAAACTCTTACATATGGCTCCTCAGGAGATTCCAGACCTAATTCGGAAGCCTTCTGAGCGTAGGTTAGCCTTTAGGAGCAATTCCTCTACTTTGCTTCTCACACAAGTCAAGTTAAAAAAAATCAGATACAAATTCAGCCCTGCATCTTTTGTAGGCAAAGGCAGTTGGTTTATTTTTAACAATTAAATGAAATGTCTAAATGTGTGAAAAAGCAATAGCATACACAACAGTTAGTTTCCAAACTTGGCTAACCATAAAGAGCAATGCTACAGATTTACTTGATTGTTAACAAATTTAAATACAACTTCAGTTTTGAAACTAATAGTATTAGATAATTAATTAACACTTAATAATATGCAAAAGAACTGGATATCCTAAAGATTAGTAATCTATGCTATGACTCATCTCTATCAGAACTGGGGAAAGTCTGTGGTAAAGAAGCCCAGAAGAAAAAAAGAATATTTTTCTCACCTTTACTTAAAAATTTTTTTTTAGTAAATCAGTTCATTATCTTTAATAATCAACTTCCTTTTGGATAGTTGGAAAATAGTGCCCTATATACTTGTATATCTTATTGGGAGTGGTATCAAAAAGACTGCAAGTAAAGATGCAGTCCTTCATATCTATGCAAGGACTTTTTAACCTGAAGATGGAAAGTTATAACTGTTTTTCTTTCTTTCTTTCTTTTTTTTTTTTTCAGGAAAGTCAGATGCTTTCAAATGCACGGTCTGAATGTGTTTCCGGTTCTACATTTCTGAGATTAAAAGTTTGTCAATCCACAGCCATTCATCTCAGTAACTCCATTTGCTTAAAATGAGTCATCAACCTCAAAGGGAAGGCTACATTCATCTGGTCAGAAAGTCTGACTTAGATACAACCTTCTTACTTTCACTGGAGTCACACATCAAAATAACATTAGTTTGGTAAACACATTATTTTGCTCACATGAGCTTTTATGCATCCACAAATAGTGAATTAAATTCTGAGTTTTGAACTACACTAACCCTTCAGTTAAATTATAAATGTTAATCTTTCCTTTTGACTAGTGGGCCTGTGATAAGGCAATACATTTTAAAATTCTTATTGTAGTATTATGCTTTTGAAAATGGATATTTGAACACCATACTTTGGTAGGCAGACAAATTTTAGTTGCTTTCTCAGTTTCACTGATTACCCAAATCTTAAAGGCTAGAAAATTTCCCAGGATGCCAGACAGCTAGGTGGAATTTTAGGAGATAAACTTCCAATAGAAGGGTCTCTGGGAGAACTGAAGACCTCCTGTGAGAAATCACTGCTATGGAGTTGGACGTGGAGGCAAAGCAAAGGAAAGTCATACTGGCTTGCAGGGTGTGTCATCTGCAAACAGCCAGAACAATGTCCCAAAGTCTCATGTGGCATGCCTGTCCCCACATCAAAAGCTTTGGTATAATTTCAACATTATAAGGATAGTTTGTTTTATCATAGATGAGGTATTTTTATCCTTTGACTGACTGCTAACCAAATCCAAACATACATAATGCTATGATTCTAGTAACCACAATATACACTGTTATTTAACTTCGTGACCTAGTATGCACTTGTTAAAATTTTACACAATGCAAAAGTGCTATACTCAGTCACCTGAGGTATTCAAATGAGCACTTAGGAAAGGTATTGGGTAACTGCAAGAGGGCACGTACAAGTGCCCTTAGCCTCACATGACTGTAGTAAGCACATCTGCTCAGAGATTTTACTGACTTTGTCCTTCTCACATTGTGGGGGATTATACCATTACCTCTACCCCCTAACAACTGAAATCTCCTACAAGCAGATATTAAAGATTCTTTTTCTCCTCTTTCAAACCGGTCCTATTAAATTTCCAATAAATGTTTATGCACAGAGGAGGCCACTTCAATTCCCAGCTATTCTGTACAGAATCTAGTGGTAAGAGGAAGAGTCTGATAAAATAAAATGCTCCTCTCCAGACTCCAAAGAGGCTGCACCAGAGGGAACAGAATTCAACTGTCCATTGTAATACTCCATCTACCTCCCACTCTAACTTTTAGTAACTTAGGTTACCTGCTCTGAAGACAGAACAGAAAAGGTTACAGCTTCTAACAGGGAGGAAGAAAGTTAAGACATGTGGACATGAATTATTGATGCAACTGAGTGTATACAAATTGTATGTATGCATATTTCCTTATAAATGAAAATGAATCGAGAAAACTTATGCCTTTCCTGGGAGTGGCTGTTAAGCTAAGTTGGTAAAGATAGTGAGATACCAAGGATCTATAATTTACTACAGCTTTATAGAATTATGTACTGAGGTTCAAGACAGTTTGAAGAATGACTAAGAGAAATGTAAATTGTGCATAGGAGAAATGTAAAGTGAATGAATAAAGTTGTTATATAATTTGGCAGGTTGTTACACTTCAAGATAAGCTCCTTCCTCCATAAAATTCATTCATTATCATTTAGTGCTCATGGTTTTATCATTAGACTTACTGATCTAAAGAAAAATCCCACCCCTTTAATCTTCTTACCTGTTTAGGTTGCTCTAATATTTGAAGGTACGGGCCATCTGCTAAAAGCAAAAACAACAAACAAAAACAAACAAACAAAACTGTGAGCCTTCTCAAATTTGCTATAAAATATAAAACAAGCAAAAATCTGAAATTATCTTTATAAATAGAGGTTTTTATTTCAGTTTTCTAGATAAAATTCCACAAGGATATAATTTTACTCCCTTTTTAAAATATTAAATTTGCCCTTATTTTAACAATAGTTATACACATTTGGAGAGCCACAATAAATAAACTTTGTTAGTCATGGCCCAATGCCCAACTCAACAAAACACATGATGGCTGGCAAGGATTGTGGAGTCAATAACCTTCACGATTTAATCTCTTAACAAAGTATCTTAAAAATTACATCAATTAAAAGCAGCAACCCCTTCCTGGGCACTATGACATTTTCTTTTGTCTTCACATCATTAGACACTGCTTTCCAATCCTGGATGCCTTCTTAACGAGAAAGTGCTTAATGTGAATTTGGAAGGAAATTCTAGTATCTACATGGTGAAATACAGAGACTAAACTCAGGCTACCTGTTTTTTCTTACACGAAGTTTCCCCTTTCTTTCCCTTGCCTGAATCGATAAGCACTGCCTTCATTCCATAAGTGGTTAGCTTGTCCCTCCCACTAGCCATTTAATTTGTCATATCGGATATGGTGGACTTTTCTTATTATCCATGGCTTTTGAAATTTATATGAAATTTTTAAAAATTATACTTTCATATAAATTCTATCCTAAAATAGCATAAGCATTTTATAAAATCCTGAAAATAACAATTTAATTAAAAATAGACATATGCAAATTAATTATTATAAAATCATGAAGGGATACAGAAGCTTAATCCATACTGACTGTACTGACTCTGAAAATTCAAAGGAAAATCAGAATCTCTGAACCATAAATACAAATTCTTCAAGATGAGAAAGTCCCTAAACTCCCCAGCTGGCTTTCATGTCAACAGTATAATATCCCATAATTCTGAAATAAATAAAGACATATGCTGTTTCTCACTTGTCTGAATATAACTTAAGATGTTTGGTGCTATAAAAATTCTAGGAGAATGATTCTTTGCCCAGTTTAATATCCACTGCCTCTCAGGTAACCATTCAAGACCTATTATTTTAGATAAATAAATTTATGATGAAGAGATAAACCCTCAGGTTGAAGTAAAAGCAAACTATAACAAAAGATAATTTATTTTTTTTTATTCTCAGCATTATGATGAAATTAAGATAAGGCTAGAGAACTCAAGGGAAAAATGCATAATTATTTCCTGTTATTATTCTATAAATTTATAGGGAAGTCTGTTGAAAACAACTGAATTTGAAGCAAAAAATATATAAGAAGGGAAAAATGGGGAGTGGCTGGACAATATAGTTTAGTTTAGATAAATCATCCTCTCTATCTGTATGACATTACCCCTGGAAATTTTAAACTACTTTTAGAAAAGAAACTGCAATTTAAAACTTCCCCAAAAATGACTAAAATTTTAATTTTTGATAAGGAAGTAAAAGTGATTAGAAATATTTTCTAACTACTAATTTACAACCTGAATGACAATTTAACAGATATGATCATGAAAACATTCCCTTAGTAATGTTAAATGAGCATATGAAGCAGATGGAACAGAACCCAAAGTTCAGAGATAAATCCACACACTTATGGCCACTTGAATTTTGAAAAGAGTGCCAAGTCCATTGAATGGGGAAATAAAAGTCTCTTCAATAAATGGGGCTTGGGCAACTGGAAATCCACATGCAAAAGAATGAGTGTGGAACCCTACCTCTCACCATATACAAAAATTAATTCAAATGGATAAAGGACCTAAATATAGGAGCTAATATTATTAAACTCTTACACAAGAAAACATAAAGACATATCTTCAGGACCTTGCAGTAGGCAATGGATTTTTAGATTTCACACCAAAAGCACAAGTAACAATAAAAACTGGACAGAATGAACGAAAATGGACTTTATCAAAATAAAAAAACTTTTGTTTTTCAAGACATTATCAAGAAAGTGAAAAGACAGCCTATAGAATGGGAGAAAATATTTGGAAACTGTATATCTGATGAGGGTTTCATATCCAGAATATATGAAGAACTGCTATAAGTCAATAGCAAAAAGAATACCCAATTAAAAAATGGGCCAAGGATTTGAATAGACATTTATCCAAAGAAGATATATAAATGACCAACAAGCATATGAAAAGATGGTTGACATCATTAGCCATTAGAGTAATGCAAATTAAAACTACAGTAAGATAACACTTCACACTCACTAGTATGGCGATTATTAAACAGAAACAAAATAATCAGTGTTGGTGAGGATAGAAACAAATAGAAACCTTTGTAAATTGTTGGTGGGAATGTAAAATGGTGCAGCCACTGTGGAAAACAATTTGTCAGTTCCTCAGAAAATTAAACACAGAATTGCTATATAACTTGGCAATTTCACTCATAGATATGTGAAAGCAGGGACTCAAACAGTTATTTGTACATCAATGTTCACCACAGCATTATTCACAATAGTCAAAAGATGGAAGCAACTCAAGCATCCATCAACAGAAGAATGGCTAAACAAAATGTGTTATCCATACAAAGGAATATTATTCACCTACAAAAAGAAATGAAAAGCTGGTACATGATACAACATGGATGAACCTTGAAGAGATCATGTTGAGTGAAATAAGCCAGAAAAAAAGGACAAATACTGTATGGCTTCTTTTACATGAAATACTTAGAATAAGAAAATTCATAGAGACAGAAAGCAGAATAGTGGTTACCAGGGGTGAAGGGAGGTGGGGAGTGGGGCATTATTGCTAAATGGGTGTGAGTTTTGGTTTGGGATGATGAAAATAGCTTGGAAATACATAGTGGTGAAAGTTACACAATACTGACAATGACTTAATGTCACAGAATTGTCTACTTAAAATGGTTAAAATGATTTTTATGTTGGTATATTTACCACAATTAAAAATAAATATTTTTTTTTTTTTTTAAAAAAAGACCTCCAAGAAAGCAACATCTGAAAAGATGTCATGAAAAATATAGGGGAGCTGGTTGTATTTCATTTACGTTAAACCTCAAGGGCCTTGCTTCTTTTTAACGCTTCTAAAAATTCTTGCGATTTTGCTATTTTTGCTGTAAGATTTAATTTCCTTTAAATATCTGAAATTCCAAGGTTTGGGAATTTTTTATTAGTGGAATGGGACCATTATTTCTCCTTCAGGGAGCACACTAAGAGTTAAATCAGCTAGAATATTAGATTTCATGTGCATATTTTTGCTTTAAGGCTAATTTTCTTTTGGCCACATTTTTGTGCCATGAAAGTGACATCCCTCTGTGCAAAGAAACTTAAGTTACAGCATAATATTATAGACCTAACAGCTGTACTGTAGCCCATATAATTTTCAAAATGTAGTAAAACTAATAATGGTTTCAGATTTCAAGAAATGCAAAAGATAAAACAATCCATATGAATATTGCAAGTTAATTTGATTTGAACAAGCTTTTTATCCATTGAAAAAGTGCATAAAATGTTCATACATCTCAGATTACAAAAACTGGATTATGTGCTGCAATGGAGGACTAACAGCAAGATAAAATATATTGATAAAAATGATAAGGTCATAACAAATAGGAAAATAAAGATTTTCAACTATAATTAAAAACATTTTTCTAATTCTATGGAGAAATAATTTTTATGGCATGAAGCTCTGACCAGAGTATTTACTGAGATGGTGTTTTTGATAATCTCATTTCTATGCGCATAAACTTGAAGAAATAAAAATCATTAAGAAAACATCCACATCAGGATACTGTTCAGCAATCACAGCACATTAAATAGACAGGTGTACATTTCCGAGAGCAGAACTAAGTTCTTATGTTTCCAATAAATCATTAGCACAAAGAACATGCAAAAGACTTTGAACCTCACAGTAAAAAAAGTTCACAGGAAGCACAGAAGCTACCAAGACATTTATTTATACACAGGAAGCTGACCTAGAGATCAAATTGGACAGCACCTCCCAAGATCTCAGATATGGGTAACCTTTAAAAATGTGTTCTGTAGGGTAAACAGAGAAAGGCCTCAGCAATACAATTTCTGTCAGTGAAGGAGAAGGTAAGCAAAGATATTTTTTACTTTCCATGTACTCCTAGAAATACTGGAGATAAAAATGCATAAAAGCACTCTGATCTAAAAAAGGAAAAGTACATGCCAGAGTAACGTAGCATTTTTTTATTAGAGAAGTTGTAGGTTTATAGAAAAATCATGCAGAAATACAGAATTCCCAAGTACCCTCCCTCACAGACACAGTTTTCCCTAACAATAGTAATTTTCAATGAGTATGACAGAAATTGGATCAAGTCTCCTGAGCAAGTCCAAGGTAAAGAAAATAGCCTGATGTTTCACTTCAGTATTACAAAACTCTGTTTTATGTATGAGCTCCATAAATCACTCACACTGCTTTTGAACATCTATTAAATCCCACTGGTGATGTGACGAGATGAACAGAAAATTAAGAGAGCCATTACACAGAGTTGATATACAAATCAATCAATAAAAGAAAGAGACTAAATGAAGTGATTTTTTTTTGATCACTCTTACGAGATTAAACAATTTGTAAATGGGAATAATTAATAAGGTCACATTAGAAAGGAAGGATTACTATCATGAGTTTTATCCAATCGGTCAGAATGTAAAGTTAAAAGTTTTTTAGAGAGGTGATTTTTCTATTGAGATGATTTTTATGATCTTGATACAATTTGCTTCCCCAGTGCCTAGCATACTGATTGGCAAAAACAGGCCCTCAGATAAATATTTTTGGAAGAGAACTTTAGAGTTTAGATTGCGCCCCATGAATGAGTCCAGGGCAAAGCACAGAGGAGATGATGAGAACCCAGAGACATGACTGGGAGGAAAGGACAATTCTCACATTGTTGAAGAAATGAGCGAGACTTTAGCATCAGACAAATTCATCGAGACAGAAAGTAGGTTACAGATTACCCAGGGCAGAGGTAGGAGGAGATGGGAGTTAATGCTTGATGGGTATAAAGCTTCTGTTTGGGTGACGGAAAAGTTTTGGTAATGGATGGTGGTGATGGTAGGCACAACACTGTGAATGTATTTAATACCACTGAATTGTATATTTGAAAGTGGTTAAAATGGGAAATTTTATGACGTATATATGCTACCACAATAAAAATTTTAAAAAAATTTAACATAAGATTAAAGAAATTCCTTCTGAGCTGCCCTAGTAGATATTAGCAACAACAGTAAGTCATACAATGAGTAACTGAAGAAAAACATCTTTGTGCAAATATATTTCAAAGATTATTTATTTGAAATATTATTTTTTAAAGCATAAATTATCATTTTCTTTCTGGATATATCACCGAATTTCTAAGAGAACATTCGTATATCCTGAATTTCAAGAAAAGTGAAAACAAAACAACAGGACAACAGGAATGAGGAGTTTTCTTACCTGTTGGCAGTGGCATCTGTGGTTGAAATAATTCTGGATTAAATATTGTATGATTCAAAGGATCCAAAGGAAATATCTGCAAAGAAGAAAATTAAAATCTTTCAATCATTATTTTCCCAACATTATATTAAAATTTTGAATTTGGAATACCGAAGGCATAATTACAGGGGAAAAAAAACAAAAAACAAAAAAACTAAAGCTAAAAACAAAAATCTGAAAATATTTCAGACTAGGATTTTAAAAATACCTTCATGAGACCTAGATGGGTTTTCACGTGTACAGAACTTCACATAGGGTTGGGCTATGTTTATGTGACGAAGAGATTTCAGAAGAGCAGCCTAACTGTAAGGTCCACAAAGGCAGGGATGTACTTATCTTCCTAATTAGTATATCTTTAGGGCCAAGTGTATTCTGATCACAGAGTGAATACTTCATAAATATTTGCTGAAAGAATGATTTGAAGCTGGCACCCTCTTAGAAATGTAATAGAGTATCAATTCAGAAACCTTGGAAATAAGCATATGAATATAATCCTGAAAATATGTATTTCTTTTATGGTGGTAAATATTCCAGTCGCTCAAATTCAAGGTCTAGAAGAATTAGATAGTGGCCCTGGAATAATTCATAGAAAAACTGAAAATACAATTTGTAGTCCAAGGAGCAGATGACTGAATGCTGAGCTCCCTTACATTCCTAGCAAAATGCAAATACCTGAAGTTTAATGTGTGTGGTAGGCTGAATATTGCACCTCTGCCCCAAAGACATCCAGAACCTGTGAAAGCTACTTTATATGGAAGAAGGCAATCTGTAGATTTAATAAAGTTAAGGATCGTGGGACAGGGAGATTATACTGGATTATCCAGGCGGGCCCACTGTAATCACTAGGGTCCTTATAAGAGGGAAGCAGGATGTTGATGTTGTCATGAACATTGGGACTGGCGGTTTGATGTGCTGAGCCCTCGATCATGGGACTTACCCTTATGAAGCTCGTTATCGCAAAGGAGAGTCTAAACTTTTGCATGTAATTGTGCCTAAGAGTCTCCCCCTTAGTACCTCTTTGTTGCTCAGATGTGGCCCTCTCTCTAACTGAGCCATCTCGACAGGTGAACTCGCTGCCCTCCTCCCTACTTGGGACCCGACTCCCAGGGTTGTAAATCTCCCTGGCAATGCAGAATATGACTCCTGGGGATGAATGTGGACCCAGCATCGTGGGACTGAGAGTATCTTCTTGACCAAAAGGGGGATGCAAAATGAGACGAAATAGTTTCAGTGGCTGAGAGATTCCAAATGGAGTCAAGAGGTCACTCTCGTGGACATTCTTATGCACTACAGAGATAACACCTCTTAGGTTTTAATGTATTGGAATAGCTAGAAGTAAATACCTAAACTACCAAACTCCAACCGAGCAGTCTGGACTCCCGAAGACAATTATATAATAATGTAGATTACAAGGGGTGACAGTGTGATTGTGAAGACCTTGTGGATCACACCCTCTCTATCTAGTGTATGGATGAGTAGAAAAATGGGGATTAAAAACTAAAGGACAAATGGGGTAGGATGGGGGGACGATTTGGGTGTTCTTTTTTCACTTTTATTTTTTATTCTTGTTCTGGTTCTTTCTGATGTAAGGAAAATGTTCAGAGATAGATTGTGGTGATGAACGCATAACTATGTTATCATACTGTGGACAGTGGATTGTATACCATGGATGACTGTATGGTGTGTGAATGTATTTCAATAAAACTGAATTTAATAAAAAAAATATATATTTCAAACATAAAAAAAAAAAAAAAAGAGGGAGGCAGGAGATCAGAATGAGCAGAATGTAGACTCTACTATGGCAGTAAGAGGTTAGAGTGATATCAGGAAGGAATGAGAAGCTAAGGAAGGCAGGCGGCCTCTAGAAACTAAAAAAGACAGGAAGCAGAAGCTTCCAGAGGAACGGAGCCTTTTCAACACTTTCATTTTGGACTTCTGACCTCCGGAACTGAAACAGGATAAATTTGTGTTGCTTTAAGCTACTATGTTTGTGGTAACTCATCATAGCAGCTATAAGAAACTAATACAGTGGGCATGGAATACTTTTTGATGGAATTAAATTCTACTTGATAACAGTCATAAAAATCACTAATAATTACTTATCCCAAGAGCAAATTTTTCTTTCCACTTCATCGATTCAGGACTTTAAATTCATATTTCTGAATTTGGTATTTGTTTTAGTCTAAAGCAGTCATCCATTAGGAATTTCTGTGGACAGCATAGAAACCAATCATATTTCACTCTTTACTGTTGTGCTAGTTACGAAGTGTGCTGAAACTAGTACTAAAAAAATAAAAACCAGCTGTACAATTTGTTTCCTTGTCTTTATAAATAAATTATTGCAGTTTTGTAAGCACATAATAACCTAGTATGCCTAATTAAAACAAGAGTAAAAAAAACAAAGCATTTAAATAAATTAAGACTACTTCAAATTCAGTTGTAAAGGATGCAAAGTTTCAACTGAGAAAAATAAGTTTGCTCCACTTCAATGCATAAGGGTAAAGCTCATCTATGCCATTGACTACTTAATGAAAGGGAAATACAGGGAATGGGAAAAAAATGCTATTTTAAGAACAGGCCCCCTTTACAAAGAATATTCATTAGTCTTAAGAGTACAAAAGATAACTCATCAGAAAAAAATTTCCTTCCCTCTGGTCCCAAGGTAGCTAAAATGACTAGTTAAATGGCAAAATACTGATCTTAGGAAAAAGAGAAGAAAGAGTGATACACTTTCTATGTCAGACAGAAGCTGCAGCTTGCATTGTTGGTTAGGTCAGAGCGGAGGGCAAATTCTAGAATATACTAAAATACTGAGGAAATCACTTAGGAGGACAGGTGAACTTTAGGAAATATAAACAATTAAGATCAAGACGAGGGAAAAAAAAAACTTTAAGGGCCTCTCCCCTCAAGAATGGAAATATCAAAGCATGCCCCACCCATGTTGCTGATTATCACAAAAATGCCCACATAAGAAAAACTTTCGAAATGAGTGCATTTTCAGCAGTTTTTACTCTTGTGCAGTATAAAGGACTATCTCTTGTTGGTAAGATTTCCTGTGCATAGACAGGAAAGCATGGTTTAAAACCAAGCAGAACAACCCTTATGCTCGTTAGTTTGCCTTTAATTGTAAGAGATAGCATATTAAAAGTGAAAGGTAAAATAAAGGTTTTTGATAGTATGAATAGCGAAATGTCTTTCACACTGTAATCAAAGAAAATGTTCCTAGATTTATCCTATATCACCATTTTTACTATAAAATTAGGAAGGAGCATCTTATTGTGAAAAGGAATGCATACTCATTCTTGCTAAATCAATTAGAAAATTACCAAGGGTAATAAACACTATGCAAATCTATAGAAACAATACCAGATTCCTTAAAAATTCACTTTGGTTTTATTTTTCCGATGGATTCTTTGCATGTGTGAAATTGGGAAATCCATTTTTTTTTCAGGTGGTTGCTGCTTAAATGTAAATGTGAAATGATTATAAGTATCAGACCAGGGTGTGCTGACACCTAATATTCCCTCTCCCTAGAATGCCCCTTTCCTCTTTGTCTAATCTAGTGAATCACATGTTCCAAAACTCAGCTTAAACAGACCTCCTTTGGAAAGTCCTCCATTACCCTGCTCTAATCTCCCCCCTCTTCCCTGCAAGGCAGCGTCAAGTGACCCCTTTCAATATTTCTGTTCCAGTCTGTGCAGACCGCTCTTTCAGCATTTATCACTATATGGGAACTATGTCTCTGTCTCTGCTCTTAGAATGCCAACTTTCTGAAATGGGGGTCTGTGTATCACTTATTTTTGTACTCTCACGTAGTCAATGTTCTGGCACATAGTAATGCCTCAATAAACAGCTGAAGAATGACTAGACCTCAATGTTTTAAATACTTCCTAAAGTCATTATATTAAAATTTTAATATGGCCATTGTAATTACCCTAGTGTCTGCAACTTGCTTTCAAAGGGTTCATGTATATGTATATGTATATGTATATATATATGTATATGTATATGTGCAAATTATATGTATAGAGAGAGAGAAAAAAAGAGAGGGAGAAGGGGGTGGGAAAAGAGAGAGAAGTCAAATGTTAATAACCAGCAAATTTAAGTGAAATTTTTTAGGCTATTCAACATTTCTATATGCTTGGAATTTTTCAAAATAAAAAGCTTAGAGAAAAATTTTTTGAATATGAATATATTTACATGAAACTCGTGGGGTTATATTATATGACAATACTTACTTGTTGATGCCCTGCCAAATATGGATTATCTTCTGCCATTCTGGAGCTGTATATTAAAACAAAACAAAACAGAACAAAATGTAAGACTGGAATGAACCTTAAAACTTCCATCACCAGCTCCCTTTTCATGCAGGGGTAAACTGAATTATTGTAGTAAGACCAAATATAATCCTTTCTTAACGACCTTAAGAGAAGGACATGGCAGAGTTCCACTCTGATATCTATCTCTAACAGCAGGAAGATTGCATAATCAAGGAATTACCACTTACATATAATCTAGAACCTTCACAGCAAGCTCACTACTGTGTCCTGGAGTTTGGTACAACTGGTATCCATCCTCTAGACAAAAGTTGTGCCTACTTGAGTTCTTGGGGCCATTTCTTTTTATCACCCTTATTGACCTCATGGATTTAAAATCTTAGCTCCTAATGGACATTATTTTCCAACCTTTAATCAACAGTCATAGAACTGTCTCCACATTTTATACAAACTGCCCAAGTTGAGAAGCTCAGAAGGGGTGGCTTTGCTGTAAGAAGGCCTGACCAGTGTTTTGCCTAGCACCAAGAGAGGTCTGCTCCAGTGTGCTATGCTCTGCCTTCTAGAGCGTTCCACTGACACAGGCCATTTCCTGCCATTTTGAAAGCTATATATAAACCCTGTAACATTAAAAGTGCAATAAAAAATTACAACAAAGAAGAGCCTTTTATTATCAAGGCTGTAGTCCCAGATTTAATAAGCCCCAGCCAGATATTCATACATTGCAGCCCCTAGCAATCTTCTATTACCCATAGTCCCTGATAAAAGCAAAGAACCACATGATCAGATACAGATAGTATCTAAATTACATATAATTATGGATTTATTTCCTTAGAAATATATTTATCATTATTTCAAATAGTGGTTAATTTTATTCAAATTTATTAAGATCAGATTTTAGGCTTGTCATATGAAAAATTAGAAGATCAAAAAAGCAATGCTGTGACCACAGACATAGGGGACTGGTGGTTTGATGGGTTGAGCCCTCTACCAGAAGTTTTACCCTTGGGAAGACGGTTGCTGCAAAGGAGAGGCTAGGCCTCCCTGTATTTGTGCCTAAGAGTCTCCTCCTGAATGCCTCTTTGTTGCTCAGATGTGGCCCTCTCTCTCTGGCTAAGCCAACTTGAAAGGTGAAATCACTGCCCTCCCCCCTACGTGGGATCAGACACCCAGGGAAGTGAATCTCCCTGGCAACGTGGAATATGACTCCCAGGGAGGAATGTAGACCTGGCACCGTGGGACGGAGAACATCTTCTTGACCAAAAGGGGGATGTGAAAGGAAATGAAATAAGCTTCAGTGGCAGAGAGATTCCAAAAGGAGCCGAGAGGTCACTCTGGTGGGCACTCTTATGCACACTTTAGACAACCCTTTTTAGGTTCTAAAGAATTGGGGTAGCTGGTGGTGGATACCTGAAACTATCAAACTACAACCCAGAACCCATGAATCTCGAAGACAGTTGTATAAAAATGTAGCTTATGAGGGGTGACAATGGGATTGGGAAAGCCATAAGGACCAAACACCACTTTGTCTAGTTTATGGATGGATGTGTAGAAAAGTAGGGGAAGGAAACAAACAGACAAAGGTACCCAGTGTTCTTTTTTACTTCAATTGCTCTTTTTCACTCTAATTATTATTCTTGTTATTTTTGTGTGTGTGCTAATGAAGGTGTCAGGGATTGATTTAGGTGATGAATGTACAACTATGTAATGGTACTGTAAACAATCGAAAGTACAATTTGTTTTGTATGACTGCGTGGTATGTGAATATATCTCAATAAAATGATGATTTAAAAAAAAAAAAAAAAAAAAAAAAAAAAAGCAATGCTGAAAGCAAATAATTCCCGAGGCAATTTTTTTTTCCCTTTTCTTTGTAAAAGTGTTCAAAGCAGTCAAGGGCATTTGGGACTGTAGCTGAGAATGTTAGCTGTTCATCAAAACCTGTTCTCCTCTATTCCACAGTAATAGGGTTGTAGCTGGAAGCATGATCACTCAGCTGGACTACACTGCACACACTTCCTTGGAATTAGGGATGGCCATTTACTATATACTCGCCAGTGGAATGTCAAAATTGTTGGGTGCCACTGCCAGGTCTGGGCTCATGCTTCCTCCATGTTTTGTTTTTTCTCTTTCCTGCTGGTTAAAACCCAGACAAGGAAAAGACCCTGCATCTATCATGCAGATGATGATGAATGGCTTAGGTGGTGGCCAATCAATAGGATGGCAAGAATCTGGATCCCTGAACAACAAGATTACACAGTGTTGCCCTGTGGCAGCTCACACCAGTGGTAATGTGAGAAAGAATTAAACTTCTTTTTTCTTTAACCCAGTGTCTTGTTGGGTCTCTTTGTTAAAAACAGGTTAGCCCTCACCCTAATGAATACATCCCCTAATACTCCAATAAGCCTCCAAAGAGGAACCTGATTCCCAATGAAATCCTCTCTTGCTGGAGCCCTGTGTTACTGGTGAAGCTTGAGAAAGCCTCAAGAGGATTCCCGGTGCAACACAGAGTAGTATCCAACTTTAACAAAAGGGAAAAGAAAAGTTCTGATCCCTAAAGAACAGTAAGTTCTAATTTGCAGGGAAATACTTGTTTAAAACAAGAAACCATTGGTTGGGGATGTTCAAATAGGTGTACTCAAACAAATCTCAATTAAGACAAGCAGTTTAAAAAGTGAAAATTCCTAAAGGAATTTGGCCATTGAAAATTCAAAAAAGTTCTGCCATTTGTTGGCTGTGCGATTCTGGAAATGTAACTAAACTCACTGGGTCTGTTTCTTCATCTATAAAATGAGAGATTTAGATGGAATGGACCTTTGGAAAGACAACTTCGTTGAGCTTGGAACATATTACCAGGTTAACAAATGATTATTCAAAGAATAAATCCCCTGTTTCATACCATCTCTTTTTGTAAAATTGGATTTTTATATATATTTAAGTGTGTATCTACATGAAAAAATTGTTAGCATAATTTTCAGCTAAATGAAGAATACTAATTTAAAAATAAATATTACAATGAAATACAGTGCTAATATCAAGTCCATGTGAAAATACCCATCCTTAGCATACCATGAGAGCACAAACGTCCAAGAAAATATTAAGGCTACCTTTGTTTTGCATTAGGTTTTGCGTTAATCTGGGTAAATCACCTGAATTTTTCTCAAACAATTCTGGTCGGTGGTCTTCAAAAGCAGAGGTGAAACTGTTAACTTGCTAAACTGACTGAATCTTCTCTGTGGCTCTGTTACACTGATTATACATATATATATATATATATAAACCTGTAACTGGTTTCCCTTTGTATGCTTGGGTTTAATATAAAGCAGCCCTTGCCCTAAATTTAAAAACTCAATGAAATCTACTTTATTAGTCTGGTGCAGGGTTATTATCATGATCACTATGATTGGTAAACTTAATGAAAATCTTTAAATCATAGGCACTGGACAAACCACTAAATTAAACATAGTCTGCCCTCCAGCATCCACCCTATGGCTTATGTACCACTATGTGCCGAAAGCTCATAGTTTTAAAAGCCCAACAGTAGCCCAAGGGGAACTTTGGTGATAGTTCAAATTTGAACTTTTACAGTCTTTGCCAGTCATTTAAATCTACTGGAAGAGCTAAGGTAGCAATAATCCTAGAGTGATGTCAATGTTAATTCATATATTAAAAATAAAATGTCAAAAGAAACCAAGAATCATTTGGAAAAGATGAATCACCGAGTACTATTTGCATTAATTGTAAAAGCAGGCTTTATCTCAAAAAATTTGAAATATCAGCTAAGCCTCTGGAACTGAAGGATTAGGCAAGACCAGGGAAAGCCCCTTCTGTACCCCTGCTCCCCCAGCCCTTCCCCTCCCTCTGCCCTTGCACAGTTCTATGCTTTTGAGGAGGACCAAGAAACAGAAAGAGAGAGATTGAGTGACTGAGATGAAGATGGGTCTAAATTCTGAATCTCTTTCCCTTGACTGTGAGGTTTTCAGAAAGATATTCACACCGTGAAAAGAAATAAAAAATGTAACTGACAATGAAAAAATATATTCAGTGAATCATCTGAATTTCTCACATGAAAAGTTTAATGTAAAACTGACTTAGTTCTGAGAAAGCCATCACCAGATGGCTGAGTGAGATGCTCAGGGTTCCAACCCCCTGAAGGAGCTTCAAACAACAAGCAAAAACTAGAAGAACCATCTTTCTCAGAGTACTGGAAAACAGCTAAATGGTTGCAGCAACAGGGCAAGGACTGAATCAAGAAAAAGACAACTTAAAAACAGTAGGAAAACTTTGGCACTATTGTTGACCTTCCCACCCTTGTTCTCCAGCTTGGTATGGAGCCAGCCCATACTCCAATATTATCCCTGTTTCCAGTTCCAGAGGGAGCAGAGTGATCCCTGTGCATGTATGTCTGAGAAAATTTGTCTTTCCCTGGTCTTGCCTAATTCAGCCTGAAGAGCTGAACCAGGGCACTCACCACAGGCTCCCCATCCCAGAACTTGCCCTATGTGTGGAGGCAGCATGCACAGCAGCTAGAATGTTGTAGCAGAACAGTCAAATCACAGCTGCCTGAGGCAAAGAATTGCCAGTATGGGACATGCAGAATAGCACTTGGGACAAGGAGGAGAGTTATTTCCTAGGGGAAAAGGAACACTCAGATGCATGTAAACATGGGAATTCCTAAGGTCACACAGGTAAGCCCAGGACAAGACATATGCTCAGAAAAGACCAGAGAGGATGCCATACTGTCATCTCCGGCTGCTCTTTAATCTCCTTATCAAGAAGGCTAAGCTCTGAGGGAGAACTCTTGCAAAGGCCTATCTGCAAAGATTTGGAAAGGTGTTTTCTTTTGTGTGTGCATGTTATCTCCTGGCATACAAGGAAATATTTGTCATAACATCAGCTTGATACAAGCTTAAGGAACAGATGTTTCGGTGACTAAACTCCAGAGATAACACATTAAAATATCAAACTGTCCAGTGTGCAACAAAAGATTGCAAGACATACAAAGAAATAAGAAATGACGGTCCATATAAAGGAACACACTACAGCATGAGAAACCAGGAACAAGGAAGATTTGACCTTGAACTTGGCAGACAAAGAGTTTTAAAAATTTGTCCTAAATATGATCAAACACCTAAAGGAAAATACAGACAGAGAACTAAAGGAACTTAGGAAAATGACAGATGAACAATAAAAAAAATCAACAAAGAGACAGAAATCATAAAAAGGAAGCAAATAGAGCTAAAGACCACAGTAACAGAAATTAAAAATTCCCTAGTGGGGTTCAACAGCAGATTGAAGCTGGCAGAAGAAAAAATGAGTGAACTTGAAGACAAGACAACTGATATTATTCAGTCTTAGGAGCAGAAAAATAAAAGAAGGGAAGAAAAGTGAACAGAGCCTAGACACCTGTAGGACACTATCAAGAGTGCCAATCCATGCATTGTGGGAGTTTCAGAAGGAGAAGACACAGAGAAAGGGGCAGAATAAATAGTCAAAGAAAAATAGCTGAAAATTTCCCAAACTTAATGAAAGATGAGAATATATACATCCAACAAACTCAACAAATACCTAACAGGATAAACTCGAAGAGATCCACACTGAGACACATTTTAACCAGACTGCTGAATGTTAGAGACAAAGAGAGAAGCAACATGTCATGTACAAGGACACCTCAATAAGATTAAGTGCCTATTTCTCATCAGAAACTGTCGAAGCAAGAAGCAGTGGGATGACATATTTAAAGTGATGGAAGCAAAAAATTGTCAACCAAGAATTCTATGTTCAGTAAAACTGTCTTTCAAAAATGAGAAAACAATTAAGATGTTTCCAGATAAACCAAAACTAAGAAATTTTGTCATTACTAGATGGGACCTACAAGAAATGCTAATGGGATTCTTCAGGTTGAATGGAAAGGACACTAGACAATAGATCAAAGCCGGATGAATACATTAAAATCTCTGGTAAAGGTAAGAACATGGGTAAATATAAATGCCAGTACTACTGCATTTTTGGTTTGTAACTCCACTTTTTATACCTTACAGGAACTAAAATGCAAATTCATCAAAAGTAATAATAAATCTGGTTTTGGATTCAAAATGTATAAATATGCAATTTGTGACAAGAACAACATAAAGGTGGGGGATGGAAGGGTACAGAAACATAGTTTGTGTATGCTGTTGAAGTCAGTTGGTATCAAATGAAATGAGATTGTAATAGAAGGAACTAAACTTTATTGGCTATCTTCCATGAGTTAGGAATCACAGATAACTCTTCACATATTTCCCTTGGTCCTCAAAACAAAAGTAAGATATTCCATGCAATTAGTAACCAAAAGAGAATGAGTGTGGCTATTTTAATATTAGACAAAATAGACTTTAAGTAAAATACTGTTAAAAAGGACAAAAAAGGAGACTATATATTAATGAAAGGTCAATAAATCAAGATTATATTAGTCACAGAAAAGACAGATGCAAAAATCCTCAACAAAATGTAACCAAACCAAACTATACACCATGATCAAGAATACAAGTGTGGTTCAACATAAGAAAATCAATCTATGTAATAAACCATAATAATAGAATGAAGGAAAGAGAACCATATGATCATCTCAATTGATTCTAAGGCATTCAACAAAACCCAGCACTCTTTCTTGACAAAAGCACTTAGATAACTAGGAGAAGAAGGAACTTCCTCAACATTACAAAGGGAAAACCCAGAGCTAACATAATACTCAGTGGTGAAAGACTGGAAGCTTTCTCCCTAAGATCAGGAACAACAAGGATGCCCACTGTCACCATTATTATTCAACATTGTATTGGAAGTTCCAGTCAGAGCAATTAGGCAAGAAAAAGAAACAAAAGCTATCCAAATTGGAAAACTATCCCTATTCACAGATGACATGATTCTGTATATAGAAAAGCTGAAGAATCTACAAGAAAGCTACTGGAGCTAATAAACAAATTGAACAAAGTGGCAGCGTAAAATCAATATGCAAAAATGAGTGTTGTTTCCATACAGCAGCAATGAATGATCCAAAAAAGGCATTCAAGACAAGAATTCCATTTACAATAGCAACTAAAAGAATAAAATATCTAGTAAAATTTAACCAACATTGTAAAGGAATTGTACATAGAAATCTAGAAATCATTACTGAAGGTAGTTAAGGAAGACCTAAATAAATGGCAAGATATTCCATACACATGGATTGGAATATTTAATATTAAGATGTCAATGCTACCCAAAGCAATTGGGAGGAGTAGGATGGGGGAAAACGAGTGTTAGTGTGTAACGGGTGCAGAGTTTGTGTTTGGGGTGATGTAAAAGTTTTGGTAATGGATGGTAGTGCTGGTAGCACATTATGAATGTGATTAATCCCACTAAATTGGATGCTTGGGAGTGGTTGAGACAGGAAATTTTATATTTTATATATGGTTACACAAGTTAAAAAAAATAGATACTACAGAAACAATGACAATTAAATGCAATACATGAAAAAAAATACTAAATGCAATACGTGATCCTGGGCTGTATCTAATAATGGAGGAGAAAATGCTCAAAGGGACATTACTGGGACAACTGAAGACGTGGGAATATAGATGTATACTTTATATCAATTTAAATTTCTTGAACTTGATAACTTTACTTAATGTGATTACATAAGTATTCAAGAAGCACGGTGTACACAACCTACTTTTCGATGTTTAGAAAATAGACAAGAGATGGAGATCGAGATATATAACAAATGTGGCAAAATGTTAAAAATTGGTGAAACAAGGTATCTGGGTAGGCGATACATGGGAGTTCTCTGTAATGGTTTTGTATTATTTTTGTAACCTTCTTGTAAATTTGAAATTATTTCAAATTGATAAGTTTTAAAAAAACAGACTCAGAAGGGAGCTTCTCAGGCAGCAGGGAGTCTTGTCAGCTTCCTCACAGCTTTTGGGCCACACTTGCTGATTGAGCTTAGTGTGTTTAATCAGGTTTACACTTCCCCACTATGCCTACCTTTCTTTCTCCCACTGAACTCTCTTCAGAATCCTTTATCATTTTTTCCAAGGGAAGTGAGTATGGTCCCGAATCATCTTTCACTTGTACCCATGTTCTGTGGTGCTTATGCTCCAGAGTGTGTCTTGAGGGTACACAAAAACCAGCAATGCTCAGTGTTTAAATTCACTGTCATCTCAACTCTCTCTACAAAATGTCAAAAAGATCTCCTTATTTTGCTAATAACAAAAATATGATTTTCCATTTACTGGGCACAAATGTATTGAACACTATCAGGGCATCATCAACTATGGGAAGAATGAGATGGTGTCTTTGGAAATGTGGATGGATTAGGTGTGATGAGGGGAAGGGATAAACTGTTGACCAGCTGCAAAGGCCATCCCAAGTTTCATGGAGTCTGAAGCATCTACAACTCTTTAAGAAATAAAGAAGATAAAAGAGCATACAAAATTCAATTTTAAAAACTGAGCTTTGAATATGCAATGAATTCTACATGAAATGCTGAAGGGTTTATTGTTACCTGTACACCTGCAACTATCTCATTACTGACCCCACAGTCCAGCACTGGGCTTTCTTGGTTAAGGCAGGAAGACTAAGTAGATTAACTCGAAGGCCACAGGGTCTTAAGGATGGAGTTGAGGGCATTCCTCTCCTTGTAGCTGGGAAAACTTCCTAGCATCAGAGGTATTTCAACCATGACCCACTGTAAGAGATACATTTTACAAAACAACCCACAGCACACATGATTGTGTGCATGTTTATGTACATACATTTAACAAAAATGTAAATTTCACTCAGATATATTCTTTCTATTCTGTTTTTAAAATGCTAGTCAAACCAATAAAATGGTCTCAGGACCTGCTAATAAGGGGGACCTGCAGTTTGAAAAACAGAGGGTTAGATGCCATCCTGAAGGTTCAGTTGAGAATCAGAGAGTTAAAAATGTCTCTATTTTCAAGATTATATTCAGCTACAGTAGATGTCACTTAGATATAATTTTATTACTTCATCTTGGAATAATAATGAGGATGAAACGACAAAAAAAAAAAGGTGAATTTTCACCATTTCTCTTTTGGATAATAAATTGATAAAGAGAAAGGATAGGTTTGAGCCTATTTTCATAGACGAAATTTTTCAAGAAATATGATATAAAGAACATGTACATGTGTACTGCATATAATGTGAAATATTCAAAAGAAAGTATCTGTTGACTCTGCAATTCTAATTCTAGAGATTTGCCCTAAAGAAGCATTTGAGCAAGCGTGAAAAAATAAAAAGTACAAGAATATTCACTGCAGCAAAAAAAAAGAAAAACAAAAAAACTGGAAACAATCCAAATGTCCTTGGATAGCAGATTGTTTAATTACAATGATGTTACATTCACACAATTACACATGCAATTTTCAGAGTAATTCTTTAGATTTATACACTAACATGAAAATGTTTACTCCCTAAGTTATACATTTCTATAGTGTTTCAATTTTCTAATTCAATTCTGTAGTGGGAAAGATACATCTTTAAGAGAAAAAAGGGGAAAATTAAACTCTGTCCTGAATTTAAAGTTTAACTCTGAAATCTTTAACACTTATTTACATACAGTAAGTAAAGACAAAGTATGAATGCGCCAAAACTTTTTAAGCATGAATTGAATTTTCCTCATAACAAATACAATAGGAAAAATTTAATTTTAAAGGAGCAATTTATTTAAAGGAGCAATTTATTTACATCTTTCTGACAATGAAAGAAAAGCTAATAGTAGGTTTAGGTACTTTTCTCAGAGCATTGATTTTGGAAAATTTTTTGAAAAGGAATCAATATTTGTTTCCTACCACACTTAGATTTTTATAAACTCATTTTCCATGTTTCTCCATTCCTCCTTACATTTTCAGCTCTCTCTTGTTTCATTTGAGTGCAGTGTGCCCCTTTAATATATAGAGTAGCTATCTGGTTAAATACAGGTACATTGCATTAGGAGCTGGTATAAGATAAAGCCCTGTTCAGAATGGAATGCCAACCTAATACAGAGGGTGGATACAGATACAACATTCAACTAGTTAATTCACGTAAAGCTTATTAGCACAGCGAGTGATACCTAGAAAATGTTAACTATTTTATAAGCTATTGTCATGAACAATACGTTTATGGTAAATAACTGGAAGAATAATGCTACACAGTAAAAGTTTTAGACATTCTAAGAAAAATCAAGTATTTTAATTAAAATCAAGTATAAAATTAAGTATTTAATGTAGACCCAGTCTACAGGTCTGGAGACATGTTTGATGTCACAACTGTGGGAGAGAGAGAGGGAGTCCTACTGGCATCTACAGAGCAGAGGTCAGGGAGGCTGCTAAACATCCTACAATGCACAGGACAGTCTCCACAGCAAAGAATTATCCAGCCCCAAATGTTGATAATGCTGAGGCTGAGAAACCCTGTTAAATGTCATCACATAAAATCATGACAGTGCTTTGGTTCATATGAAGAAGCAACTAGATTTTATTCTCTCCCATGAGTTAGGAACTATAGCTAGTGCTTCACAAATTTCACTTAATCCTCACAACAATCCTGAGAATTAGCCATTACAGTCTGAGATGAGAAAACTGATGTTTAGGGTGGGTAAATCATTTGTTAGCATTGACAAAGTAATGCTGGGTAATTTACAGTCCATGGTTCTTTCACTTGTCCAAGAAGCAGAAGTGGTTTACCTCCTTGACTTACAGCACAATTTATTTTAATACAGCATCTTTGCTCTAGGTCTTCTGAGATTGGGGCTAGTCTACCCAGAGAGTAACCTGAAAAGCAGAATAGCCGGAAAAGCAGAAGAGGGTTTTGTCACAATGCACAAGTCTCAACTGAATTCCTCCCAAGGCAAAAAATGTGGAGGTAAAAGTACCAAGCAACGTTGAATGCATTCCTTCACTTCATTCATTAAAAAATTTGTCTATTATGTGTCAGTTAAAAAGACACCAAAGTGCACAAAGATGATGCCATCCCTGTAATCACAGAATTTACAGATTTACAGTTGTGCTAAATAGAAAATAATGGCCACAAATACTTTGCAACTCCATCCAACAAAAGGAAAAATCTATTTTTGAGTCTGGGATGGCCTGTGACTTGCTTTGACCAATAGAATGAGGCAGAAGTGAGGTTGTGTGAGCTCCGAACCCAGGTTTAGGAGGTCTTGCAGCAACCTCTCTTGCTTTCTTACAACACAGCTGCACTGTGAAAAAGCCTGGGCCAGCCCACGAGGGATGAGAGACCACATGGAGCAGAGAGCAGTCCTAGCTGAGGCTCCTTCACCAAACCACTCCGCTGAGCACCAATCAGAGCAAAGCCAGACCAGAATGATCTAGCCAGCCTATAGAATAGTGAGAAATAATAAATGTCTGGTTTTAATTAGTAACGTGGTGATTTTGTTTGTTTGTTTGTTTGCAGCAAAAGCTAACTAATACAATGGGTTAGTAATTCAGGAAGACAAATAGGCAAAAACAATGCAACATAATAAGTGTCATGGGGAAGAGAAGGTGTTGGATGTTACCTTCATAAATCAGTAAATACACTTTCTTTGGTAGAGTCATACCTCCTTTATACTCATTTTTGCTCTACTGGTTTATTCAGTTCAATTGAGAAAAAGAAAAAAATGCATTATCGCCAAGCACTGCAGTGTAAAGAGAAATAACATTAGTACTATTAGAAACTTGAAAATGCAAAAATTAATAAATCACTGCTACCTTTAAGTAGCAAAACCATCATAAAATAAGTTAATAATGTTTTAATCCCTTTAATTCTCTAATTTCTAAAACAAAATTCATCACTTCTGCTTCAGTGGGCCCGCTTTTGACTGCCCAGTATTTGCCACTGTATCATAATCTCAGGTTATCCAAGGTCAAAAGCTCAGTTACCCTTTTCTCCTTTCCCTGCTCACACTCTTCTCACAAATATCAAGTCAAAAAACAAGTTCCGCTGATTTTTTTCTTTGTGTTGTTTCTTGTATCTATCCCTCTCTTTCATTTCCACTGTTACATCCTATCTCAGACCTTTATCATCTTACCCTTGAATGAAAGTTATAGCTTCCCTTCTGCTCTCCCTCACTGCAGTGTTTCTTCCTCCTTAAGTATCTTTCATTATTGCCAGATTACTTGGATCTACTCAATCCCACCTCTGTCATAAAAGCCATATTTTCCCTCTAACCTATATCTCTGAGCCCACATAAGGGCTATAACATTTATGTGTATAAGTGATTTTATGCTGGATAGCATACTGTCTCACTACAATTTAACCTTATCTATATATCTTCCATTTTCTTAAATAGATATAAGTACCTCAAAAGTAAAGATGGGAGTATTGCTTTGTTGTATTGTCAAATTGGCAAACACAAAGTAGAGTATTTGGTGATTAATATTTCATTAATGGTAAGAAATATCCCAATGTCATATTTTTTAAAATTTGGACTTCTGGTTTCAGTCATGACAGAGTAAGTTATTGGACTCCACCCCCCTCCCAACCATAGTCAACTGTAAAACTATATTAAATCTTTGAAGCAATAATTTAAGATACTGGACAATATACCATAAAAAAAATTGGAAAACCTGAGGCCAACTTCACTTTCACTGACTTTTTTTTTTTTTTTGGTTGCCAATCCTCTTTTGAAATATTTTCCTTTGTAGTTCTTCATGAACTGGGCTTTCCACTGCAATACTGTTGACATCATCTATGATGCCACGAGGGTGGTAGCCATCAACACTGCAGTCCAGAATCTCTTTAATGGATCCAAAGAGTTCTCTGGCTAAAATCAGTATTGCAGCTATTGGGCAATGGTGACAAACACATCAAAAGAGGTGTTTAATGTTTTTCTGCTTTTTTCTATTTGTGGGTGGTTTTTTAAGAGCTTTGGTGATCAGGGGAGAAGCACAAGGTACTGCCTCATTCTGGGCCTGTCTATTCAAATGGTCAGTTTCACTGCAATCCTTAGACCTTTAGACTGTCTTGGTGATGTCATCAACAACTTTTATGGAGTCAGATACAGGGGGCAGATCTTGGAGACAAGGGCAGCCATGGCACCAACTTCCCTACCAGTGCATGTCAGGTACATGACTTTGATCTCATAGGAGTCAAATTTGGATGGCATGGTGGAGGCAGCTGGTGTTAGATGAACCTGGATGTGGGACAACCGGAGAAAGTGGCACTTTGGCCTCCTCTAAGCTGAAAGCCAAAAAGACATCCTGGCTTTTTGGCTGGGCACACTTTCCAATCACGACACAATCAAGTAAAGCCCAAACAGACAGCTGAAATCTCACTGAGCAGAGCACTATAAACAGGGGAACTACTCAGAGAAAGAGCCTCAGAAATCTGCAGAAGGGTCACCTCTGGCCACTGGCTAAATACTAAGACCCTGCAAGGCCAAGTAGAAAACAGCTGCTGGGGCTTTGAGCAGGGAACAGAGATTCCAGTGGTCATATAGTGCTAAGAGACAATGAAGTTCCAATCAGGCAGGGTGCAGATACCTCACTGAACATTCTGAACATTCAAGTGAGATCCCAGAAAGGCCATGTTAATAGGAATAAGAACCACACCTTTGAATTCAGACTGCTCTAAACTCATCTTAATAAAACCAGGTGCTCTGTCAGTAAATTAATTACCTGTTACAACAAAACTCAACACTCCTTAAAGGAAGACAAAAATCCAAACTCTTTACAATGCAATATTCACATTGTACAGCATATAGTAAAAAAATGATTACGCGTGCAAAGAAGCAAGAAAACATGATCCGGAAGAAAAAATGATACAGATGGTGGAATTACCATACAATGACTTTAAAATAGTCAATAGCAATCTACTGAAGAATGTAAAGGAAAAGGTGAATGTAATGAGTAAATACATAGGGGATTTCTGCAGAGAAGTGAAAACTATAAAAAAAGAACCTATTGGAAATTCTAGCACAGAAATGAGAAATTCAGCAGAAGGACTTATCATCATATTGGCTACTATAGAAGAAAGGATCAATAAACTTGAAAAAAAAAAAGGTTAGTTAAAAACTATCCAAACTAAAGCACAAGCAGAAAAAAGGCAGAAAGAAATGTCTGCTCAATGACGAGTGGAACAATATCAAGTGAGCTTACATATGTATAATTTAGAGTTCCAGAAAGAGAGAAGAGAGAGAATATTTGTAGAGCTAGGGAACTTTTCTAAAGATAATAGAAAGTTAGATCATATCTTACATATTATAACCAAAGTTGCTCCTAGGATACTGCTGCCTTCCATTTCTAAATAAAAGCCAATTCGTTACACCTACTCAACATCTGCCCTCTTTTATTCAGATGGAATCAGAAAGGGATTTGGCTTTCTGTACTTTGTTCTAAACCTTTTGCTTCCACATTTCTACTGCTAGAGATTTCTTCTTCCCTAGAAATACACTATGACAGAATTTTAATTTTGAAATTTGGCCTTTGTCTTAAGCATTATTTTGGAGTATTTGTATGTCCAGATTAAGGAGGAAATAGAGCTCATGGATTATGAATTAGAGATTCTCTTAACTGAATAAAGAGAAATGGGTTCCCTCCTCTCATAAACTGGAATATGACTTAAATTTAGTATGGATTAAGTTCATTTTAGTTAATCCTCAAAAATCAATAAAATATGTCCTTCATGTATTAAAAGAAAATAATTCATTACGTGATCCAGCAATGGTTGGTTCTGTGGACATGGCTATAATCAGCCTGTAGGAGAAAAGGGTTTCCTTGAACAATCACAGCAATAAACTTCTAATTATGTACAAAAAAAAAAAAATGTTTTGCAAACATCAAAATCAAGCCTTTACAGGAGACCTTCCAATCCTTGAATCTAGTTATGAAGGCCTTTCCACACTGACCTCTCACATAGAGAAACCCTTCAGTATATGCAATGTCAACATATAATGTCAAGTGGGAAGAACGAGGTGAGCTATACTAGCTCTTCTAGCTCTGTTAATGTCTGAGAATACTTCCTTCTCCCATGCCTCTTTGTCAGTGAACTCAAATACTTGGTAATAACCAAAATATTTACTCTTAAACTTGTAAATGATAAGTAAATGTGAAAATGTGATTTATTTAATATTTTTACTAAAATCTTAGGGGGAAAAATACATCTATTTCAACACACAATTGTTCCAACTTCTCTAAACAACATGGACTAACTCTTAGTTGGCTAATTCAATTGACAGGATTTCTGATTCATTTTCTAGATTATTTTTCTTTAGCTTCCCACTCAAGTCAATGATAAAGTTCAAGTCCTAATTTTATACAGGACTTTCCCACTAAACCTTTATTACGCTTGCTTTCACTATCCATTTGACAAAATTGTTCAAAAATCCTATGTTAAACACATACACACACAGAGAATAATAAATGTATGAATATAATAAAATTAATGAATTAAATGAATATGGCATGGGACTAAATATATATTTTTCTCATTTAAAAACTCCTAAAAGGATTTTCCCAGGCTTTCTGACTGGTTTGAAATTAACAGTGTAAGTAAATTTTTTAAAAATTATCTATTCTACTTCCTGGCTTTTAATATTCAATTCTCAGTTTTAATTTAACGTAAATCAATGGTTTCATATATTCCTGTAAGTACTCTCCTGAATATCCAATAACAGAAAAAATGTTGTTTAATTTTTATTCTAAACTTTTCTTGTGTTTCTTCCTTTCTGCTTTGAATTTATTCAACATGACCAACCATTCATACTCTTTTCATCCTTCCATACCATCCTTTTTTAAAAAAACAGTTTTATTTATACACAATACAATCAATCCAAAGTGTACAATCAATGGCTCTTGGTATAATCAGACAATTGCACACTCATCACCAAATCAATTTGAGAACATTCTCACGCTTCAAAAAGAAAAATCCCATACCCATGAATAGCACCCTATTATTGACACTTAGCATTAGGTATAGTACCTTTGTTATACTTGATGAAAGAATATTACAATATTACTGTTCACTATAGTTCATAGTTCACATTAGTTGTATTTTCCCATATACCACCCTATTATTAATACTTTGTAACAGTGACGTGTATTTGTTCTAGTTCATGTAACAACCTTCTTATGTTTGTACAATTAATCACAGTGATAGCCCACAACAGGACTCACTATGTTATATGACCCCACGTTTTATCCTCTAGCTTTCCTTCTAGTGAAATATACAACTCTAAACTTCTCCTTTTAAACACAATCACACCCATAATTCAGTACTGTTAATTACACTCATAATAATGCACTACCATCACCTCTATCCATTTCCGAACATTTACAATCAACCTTATTAAAACTTCTGTACGAATCAACCATCAGCTCCCTATTCTCAACCCTCATTTTATCTTCTGGTAACCTATACTCTAGATTTTAAATCCAAGAGTTTGCTCATTATAATTAGTTCATATTAGTGAGATCACACAATATTTGTCCTTTTGTGTCACTTGTTTCACTCAACATAATGTCCTCAAGGTTCATCCATGTTGTTGCATGCATCAAGAATTCATTCCTTTCACAGCTGAATGATATTCTATCAGATGTATATACTGCATTTTGTTTATCCACTCATCAGTTGACGGACACTTGGGTTGTTTTCATCTTTTGGCAACTGGGAACAAAGCCACTACAAACTTTGATGTGCAAATGTCTGTTTGCATCCCTGCTTTCATTCTCTTGAGTATTTACCTAGTAGTAGGATTGCTGGATCATATGATAATTCTATAATTAGCTTCCCGAGGAACTTTCCATATCATCTTTATTTTAATTTTATAAAACTTAACTAGTATTATAGATAGTACTGTTAATATTATAGAGAGAGCATTATACTAGATGCTGTAAATTGTAAGGAATTTTTCTCCTTTGAACTTGCCACCACATTTCCCCCTAATTTAAAAAAAAAAAAGCTGAAGTTATAAAGTTATAAATCAAGTTTTAATGGTCAATTGTTATGGATTGAATTATGTCCCCTACAAAGACTTGTTTAAGTCCTAATCCCTGGTCCTGCAGCATTTTAAACAGGATCTTTGACGATCCCATTAGTTGGGATGAGGCCAAATGAATCAGGGTGGACCTTAACCCAATGACTAGAGTACTTATAAGCAGAGGAAATTTGGGCGGAAAGGAAGAGATACTAGGAGGCAGACAGAGACAGACGGCCATGTAATCAAGGCAGAGATTTTCAGTTATGGATTGCCAGCAAATTATCGCCAGAATGCTACATATTTCAGAGAAGGCATGATTCTGCCAGCATCTTCATTTTGGACTTCTAGTTTTCAAAACTCTGAGATAAATTCCTGTTGTTTGAGCCAACTAGTCTGCAGTATTTCAGCATAGCAGCCCTGGAAAACTAAGACACCATTAAATGGTTAAACACCACAAAATTAACTTACCCCTAAGCTAAGAACTGGTAGACAAGGAAGTTCTTCAAATATCAATAAACCACAAATCTCTAATCAGAAATTCCTGTTAAAACCTCCAAAAAAATAGTAATTCTCTCCATTCCTAAAACTCTTGTCTTAGAAGGTATCTCTCCTAAGACAACTAAGTAATTTATTTTCACTAAATATTTAAATGAATTATAGGCTTGGGCACAGAAACAAAATAAAGGTAAGTTGATTAGGGAGTCTGTCACCACTTTTAATTTTTTCTTTGCATGCTTAACATCTGTTAGAATTTCTTTCTGGAGACAAAAATGAGGGATGGATAAGCCCTCACATTGAAATACAATACATAGTACAAAATGTTTGGTTCAAATCACAAGCAACATGGTGGTAAGAAAATAATAACTGCTATTTTGACAAATAAAATTCATTATAGCAATCAAATTCTTAAAAATGTTAATCAAACTCTTTCTGTATAAGTATGTTTAACTTTATATAAGTTTTGGACTTTCTTTAGCAAAACTTTCCTAGAACTAACAGTAAGCCTCAATTGTCAAAAAGGCTCAAATCGAAGACAAAAATCCAATAACTTTATTTTCCAGCCTGAAATGTATGGATTGTCTACACATTATTTTTTAAACGTACAGTAAAGATTAGGGCTATGTTACAGCTTTGTATGTTTTGCACATGCTTTTCTGTATGCCCAGAAGCTGTAGGTTCAGTTGATTACATAATGGAACACAGCATGATTCATAGCTCTTTGGTAGTCTTCTCAAAGGGAAGCCATAGACAGACTACTTGGATTATTTTATTGTGACTAACAAACATTGATGCTACTCACCTTCAGAGCTCTTTTCAACAATGATAGCTTTACAAGGCACTTGTTATAAAAGTAAAGGTTTAACTTCTTCAGTTTTTTAACAGCAAAAAAAGATTAAACTCTCTCTCTCTCTCTCTCTCTATATATATATATATGTATATATATAATTAATTAATTATTTAACTTGAATATCATTTCATGAATGACACAAAGAGAGATCAGGGTCACAACCAGAATTAAGTGGGTAGCAAAGCAGAGAGGACAGAAGAGTTAGCAGCTTTCAATAAAATAGTTCAGACTTCCCACATAGGCTATCCTGGGTCTCAGGTCTCCCTGTGGGGACAATGACACTAGAACTGGGAGTGTTGACATTTTGCTCTTTTCTAGTCTGGGTAGTATATTTCATTTTCATAAATTGTGTCTACATAGAATAAATGGTTAGATTCAGTTTTCTGAAAATGCTACAATTGAGAAATAATTAACACACCCTGTTATGATGAAGTCCCAGTTTTTATAATGTTGCAAAATCATTAAAGTACAAAAGTGGTAAATACAGTAAACTCTGCTAATAGTCTGCTTGTTCCTGAGGTTTCCCATTTAGTAACTTCTGAGTATCATAGACTTATGAGTGATGAGTATTTAATTCTGGGTTTCATGACACATTTTGGTTTTATTTAATGGTTGATTAATTTAGGTAAGCTTTAATAATCCATGAATTACATAGCCATGCTTGCAACATTGTTTCCTTTTTCGGAGATCCTAGGATTGAAATTCATTTCAACAGAGCCTCAGAGAAATTCTAATTTCATAAAAAGTTGCATTTCTTACTTGTACAAGCACCTTTTATCATTTCAATGACTTTATTATACTTTGCTTGAGAAGTACTTCTAAAGCTTTGAAACCAAAAGATTTTGTTTTGTTTTGTATTTTTTTCAGTTCATAAACTCTTTGGGAATGAAATGCTTCCCTTTTGGAGGGCAATAGATACTTTAATAAATTATCTGTACTAGTAAACTTCAAGTGTTCATTAGATCAGAATATATCATCTAGGAAGAGAGGACTACATTTTGGCTTGTTCCTTCCCAGAAGGTAAGGCAAAATAGTGTCATTTTTACTCCCTGAAGAAAAAGGTCACTTTTTTTTTTTTAACAAAGTTAATGGCATTCATTCATTTAACAAAAGGTTATTGATTGCTTACTGTATAACATTAAGTACAATGCTAAGCATCAGATATATCTTTGTCAATACGGATTAGATATGATTTCTTTTATGATATGATTCTGTAGGATTTTGATACTCTTCAGATCTCTTTTTTTAAAAAAAAATAAGCTAGGCTCTTTTAAAAGTCATCTTCTTCCTTAAGGCTCTGTGTGTCAGGAATTTTTTTTTTTTCGAAGTTCAAAGAAATCAAGTCTGACAGTAGTTTAAATTATTAATCTCTCTTGAAAGCATGGGTGAGAATAAAAACTGGTTGCAAGGTGCTTGATCTACTGGTGAAATGTAGATAAAAAGTAGTAAGCCAATTGTAATGGGGAATTAAATAATCAATAGTCATTATTCTAATTTCAAAACCAGGCAACAGATTGTAGCAGATGAAATTTGTACTACTGACATTTAAATCTGTGCTAGTTACTACAGAAAATAAAAGGAAAGAATGATGATTAATCGGTTGATTTAAAAAAATTTTAAACACAATGAATTTTTTTCTGATTATTAATCTAAAGTAAACAAATGTTTTCACCCATAATCCATACTATTAAGCATCTATAATCTTAAACAAATCATACTCGATATTATTTTTATGTTGTGTAAAAACATTCAAATTAGGCTTTAAATTATTTGTGGTGAAGCAATGAGATTTTAATTCACAGCTTATTTTCTAAACCATTGGCTGATCTTCATGGCAGGTCTACCAACATAACCTGAAAATCTGAATGGCAGCATCTTAATTTGTACCCAGGAACATCCTCTAATACAGCAGAGACCAAAGGTATGAAGCAATTTCATCATCATGAAAAGCATGTTACTACTTCTTTTTCATCTAACAATGAGACACTGGATAATCATTAATCCAATATTGCAAAGTGACTTGATTATGTTACCATATCCATTAACTTTATCAAATTATCTGGTTCCAAATACTAATTTCTTTTGAAAAACAAAACAAAACAAAAGAAAACAAAACAAAACACAACAGTCAAGGAGTCAGACTTGCAGGACTATGCTATGCTGTCCAAACATTCCTCTCTGAGGCTGAATGCCTCATGGTTTATGGCTTCTCTAGTTCTTTAAAACCCTCAAGATCCTAAGGAATGTCAGAGCCAATTCAAAGGGATATATATGTTCCTACCCAACTCTAACTACAACACTGTAAATGAGTTGAGCATGAATGAGAAATAATTCCCAGCAGGGTAAATTGCTCCAGTGTTTACTGGTCACCAGGAATCAAAAGCAAATGCAGGGGTTGGAGTAGAACTTCTTAGGGTCTCCTCCAGCACTAAAATACTATTTTTCCTTTTTCTTCTCTTTCTTTTTCTTCTAACATATAACAATCTCACTGCCTTACATTACTCATAATGTAAACAAAATCAATCAGCTAATCAAATAAAACAATCTTTCTACTAAGAGTAAGACAAATTACTGAGAAACTTTGAGTGCCATTTTTTTTTTTTTTTTTTTTTTTATATCCATTCCTGATAAAGCGGTTCCTGTTCCTTCTGTAGAGTAGAAAAGCATAATCTGAATATCTACTCTCTGGGTTAAACTACTTTTCCAGATACACTTCCTATTACATGCATCTTCAGTGCTCAGAACAGGACATCCTAATAAGTTCTGAAAAAGAAAAAGATGTTTTGACTGCTTTATCAAAAATCCATATGACAACTCAGAAATAATTTTTCAATTCACTGTTTTAAAATACTAACTACTGTTCTTACTACTCCCAAGTTCAAACCAATTGAAGGTTATGAAGTAACCACTTCCCCCAAAAGCCAGAACTTTCACCTCCTCTGAACAGGGGAATACTTCTCATAAATGAGAAAAAATAAGGGCTTGCTGATTGAATGGCAGTCCAAGATCCATGCAGCCGCCAGTTCCTTATCTGGACCTCCTATCTACCACAATGAGCAACCCTTCAAAGTCACAGTAGTAACTTCATCAATTATCTGGAAGTCTGAAACCAGTAATAATAATAATTTTTTTTAAAACTGCATAAATATTAGTTTCTCAGACTAACTTCCAAGGAACAGTGACAAGTGAAATATGAGGTATATGATCACTGAATCTAAAGTCCTGCCTCATTTCAAACTAATTGAGCTCTACCAACAGTAAATGTCAACACAGATGAGCTTGTAAAAGAGGGAGAAGTAAAAAGGAAGTGCAAAGATCAAAGTAGTACTTACAAAGGGGAACGATTATTTTTGTATGTATACTTCAGTGTTTACTAACTAGATTTGAAAACCATGGGTGTTTATTCAGAACATATGATAAAATTGAAATTTCAAAGCAAAGATTTACAAATAACTACCAACACATAATAGGATTATATTATTTTCTTAAAATTTTTCTTTCCCAAAATGTTAGGAATGGTTTACTATTCACATTAAACAGCATTTTGGTTCTAACATTAAATCTACATATGAGTTTCCTTTTGCGCTTCAAGTTTGTTCAGTGGGCTGTAGCCCAGGAAGACATTTTATCTAAACAAGCTCTGGAGGGCATTTAGGAGTTGTGGATATATCAACATGGATGGATAATTTCAGGAGATATATGTTTCCATTCATCATATACGTTCTTTTCATTTCAGCAATTCAATTACATGATAAATGTAAAATGTTACAGGAAACAATTTTTCCCCTATCTTCCCAAGTTCAGAAGCTCAAAGATAATACTTTGCTTTAAATTATTTACATAATTTCTTTAGGGTAGAAAAGAGTAAAAGGATTCATCTCCAGAAAGCACAATATTAAAATCAGGAAAACAACATGCTTCAGCTAAGGGCTTTATTTTAATCAAGGTTTCTTTTTAAAGTTTTAACAAATTATACCATTTAAACTGGGCAAGAATATTCAATTGAGGAATTTTTCTAGAATAACCATCTTGATCCCAAGCTTTAGTGTTTATCAAAGATCATCAGTTTGTGGAAGAATGGTTTTATGCCAAAGCTTTTAAATGTTTTAATATTACCATAATCATTTGTTCAGATTATGAGCTTTACAACAAAACTCTCAAATTAAATATGGTTACAGCATAAACTGCAATGCTGAAAAACTCTACTTAACAAAGTCCATGAAAATGTCTTAAATCTTGATAATCAAATCCTGCATCATTGACTCCCATTTAAGTTTCCGGATAGACCAATAAATCAGGGCAAACATCTCCATGGTGTCTATTTAAAAGACTACAAGAAAAATTGTATTTAGGATAGGCTTTGTTTATATCATTATTTTTGTGTTAGAGGTCATGCACAATGCATGGTACCATTGTTCAAGAGTTTTATATAATCGGTGTCTAAGAAGTGCTCTAAGTGGGTAACTGCTTTTCTCTCTCAGATGCCAGGCCCCGTAGGATAAGTACCAGTCCCTCCTCATTTTTGAAAATTAACGTACATACAGGTCCTATAGTAAATGAATATATAATTTCACGGTTAGGGCGCTTGTGTGTATGTAGCGGGGCGGTATGTGTGCTGGAGGCTTCTTTTAGCACTAGAAGGAAGAAAAAGGCTCTCCTACACAATTCTGGGGAGCTGGGAAGGGTTTTCCAAGCCAGGAGAACTGACAAGCACTTCTGCTTTCATTTTAAGGAACGCCCTTAGGTGAAATCTGGTTCAGCACTACGCTAACTGCCTTCCCTTCTCTCCTCCGCGCCGCAGATCACCTCAACCCTCCCTCCATCTCCCGGGAAGGGGGTGGGAGTGGGGATTAAAAACTTTGCAAGACTTCCCCTCTGGTCCCGTTCCCGCCTCGGGGAGGGAGGTGAAGGGAAAGGACAGCCCGGGCGGCCGCGGCCCTTCAGCCGACCGGCCGCTGCAAAGTACGGGTGAGCCTTTCCCCCTCCTGACAATCCCATGTGCCCGCAACTACTGTCAACCTTTTCCTACTGTCTAGCCCAGCGGTTAGCGCAGGAATGAGGAAGTCTGAGCACGGCTGGATGGGGTGCGGGGCGGGTATGAGGCGGGACTCGGGCCACAAGTCCCCAGCGTGGCCCCCACTTGCTTGAGTTTGGCTTACCCTGGTCGCGAGTCCGTGCTCGGTCTCCCTGGGCCAGTGGGCTCCCCCTCCAGGGAGGCGCGGGGTTGAAGGCTCCGCAAGCAAGGGGCAGGAGCCGGCCGGAGCCGGAGCCCGAGCGGGTCCGGGTGCGGATCGGGACCAGCGGGCGCGCGTTATCTGCTGGCCGGGCCAGTCAGCGCCGCGCCATGTCCGCAGCGCGGGCGGAGGGAAGCGCAGGGCAAGCGGTGGCCGGGCCGCGGCGGCGCAGCCTCCCCAGCCGCGGCGGCTCCGGCCTGGGTTGTGCTGGGCTCTCGGAGCGGGGCCGGCGGCGGGGCGCAGGCCGAGGGCTGCGGCAGCGGTGGGAGGCCCGACCGACGGGAAGGGCAGGGGAAGCTGTCAGCGCGTCGCCGGGCCGCTCCGGTGGCGAAACCTCCTCTTCCTGCCCCGGCTCGCTGGTGCACTTCTCTGTCTTTCTCTCTCGCTCACTCTCTCACTTCCTGGCTGGAAATTCCCACTGACGTCGAGAGAGCAGACAGACAGAGGGACACACGCGCGCACGCAGCAGGGGCGGGAGGTGGGGTAGCCGCCAGGGGTGGGGGAAGCCCGCACTTCAGGGGGCGCCGTACGCCCCCGGCCCGACCTGCGCGTTCAGACTGGTTTCCCGCCCCCTAGGGCCTCTCTGGAGCTCAGGGCGAGGGGCGTGCGCGAGGCGGCCTGGACGCAGTGGTCTCCCGTGGGGCTCTGGCTCCCGGACTTGGCAGTTCCCAAGGCGCAGAGGGCTGGAGCAGGCGGGGACGCCCCTTGGAAGCGCCTGCGGGTCGAATTGTCCCGGGAACAGGCAGTGCCAAAGGCAGTGGAGGTGGCGGCTGCGCCACTGTTGGAGTCGGTGGGTCCAGAGCCCCTAAGGGCAGGCCCCAGCAGCTAGAGGGCATGGGTCGGCATGGATCCAAGCATGCCATATATAAAAATAAATCTAATCTGTATATTCCATTTAAGTGTGTCTCAATTACACTCAGATCTTTTCACAGATTAAACTAGAATTTCAATATCATAACTGACTTCTGTACAGTGAAGTATGAGCATCTACCTTTTTTTTTTTATGAGGTCTTAAATCTTTTGGTTACGACAGTCGTTCAGAACTTTCTTCAACAGCGCATTGTCATGCCTTTATGATAATTATGTATATGGAATTATGGTGCTGTTGGTAGCCATCATTTTGGTCACAGCCCATTACAAATACTGTTCTGGTAGAGAGGAATTTTTATCTTTTTTCTGTAGATATCGCAACTGGATTCTACAGACAGGCATCCCAATGACCACTATTTATTGGACATTGGAGCTTCTTTATGTGTCAGGCATTGTGTTAGGCACGGGCCTTGGGTGAATTAGCTCCACAAATAATAAATCAATCTCTGAAATAGATAAGTTAGAGCACATTATCAATACTGAGTTCAGTGACAACTCTGTAAATTTACCTTTAAAATGTCAGTAACCATGTAATCACTAGGAGGTGTTGCTATGGTTTTGGATTGCTCCTGAGAAGTTTCCCCTCTTCCTTTCCTGTCTACTTCCCTTTCTGCCCCCACCTCCACCCCGACCCCAAGTTTATAAGAGACTTCTTGGTGGAGTGTTTGACAGATGAGCAGAGATCCATTTGATTGGGATTGGACTGGTCTGGGGTGAGCCTTTGGTGACCCAACAATACATGATTAGAAATCATGCCAATACTATTAGTCAACTAACATATATATATATATAGTTTATTTTAAATAATTTTTACCGCTGACATGACTCTAGAGTGTACCAACTCCCGAGAAATAACAAACTGTTAGGGGAGTGTTGTTTGTTGCTTTTTTTAAGGAGTAGGTGTGAACATGAACAGTCTTCATTCTGTAGAATGACGCTCCACGTAGAAGGGATGGATAGACAAGATTATGGGTAGTGATATATTTTGGGAACAAAAATTAAAGGATGTTAATTAGTGCCAATGATTAAATTAAATTCAAACTCTCAATTATTAGATAGAATGAGTGGGGGTGTTAAGCAGGCAAAACTGGGAAAACTCACAGTCTATTCTTTTTTGGCTTACTAGTTAACCTTCTTGTGTTCCACTGTTTCCCGATAGTCTGTCTACATGCTAAACATACCCAATTCCAGGAATGTTTCTTATGAATTCATTCACCCTAAGGTATCAGGGTATAGATTCATCAAGCTACAGAGAGAAAAAAAAAAAAAAAGCCTAAATGTGGAATTTCAGGCATCAAATTTGTAGAAAAGACAGGGCATGTTGTGTTTGTTTCTAATCTTTGAAATCACAAGAGTTTCCCTTCTCATAAAGCCAAGTATTGGAAATGTCCAGAGAATTCTGAGGTTGAGACATCAATGAGGAATTATATAGTGCCTGAAGGGGACTCACAAATACAGATTCATAATCCTGAGCCTTGCAAACTCTAAGATCCACCTTAGGGATAGAACATGAGTAGACTGTAGTTCTGTAAAGGTTACAGTGGGCTTTGGCTCAAGAAGCCACCTCAACCTTCTTAGATAACATCCAGTTCACAACTCTTTGTTATGGGAGCAATGATGAAATGGAAAGACCCCACTAGACTTGAAATCAGTTTCAAGCTGGAGTCCTGGCTCTGCCTTGAATTATCATTGTGACTTCAGCCAAGTAATAGTTTGTCTGAGCTTCAGTTTCCGCACCCATATAAAAAGCATAACACTATAAACCTAACCTGATAGAATTCTGGAGAGGACTAAAAGAATGTAAAAGGCCTATACAAATGTAAGCAATTATTGTAAGAGGAACATGAAAATAATTTCCTCATAGGCTTAAGAGACATAAATACTTGCACTGGTGACCACTAGGGCATACGCTCATCATTGAGGCATCTTTCCCTACTGGTAGTGAAGTATTTCATTACACCTCCATTAAAGTGCTTGCTATATTCTGTCCTGGGCTTGCACAGTTAACAAGCCTTATTGAGAGAGCACTCATTTAGCTTCTATAAGTGGTTACAATAGGAAAAGAAGATAAAATCCCTGCTCCTAAAATAAAGCCAGGAAGAATGACTCCTGACACGATAGCCAGGACAAAAGTGATTTGTACAATGGATTATATCACCAAGAGTGAACCCAACGGAAAAGAGCAAAGAAGTCACCTACCTCTTGACACCTTGAGACTATATAGAGAATCCAGAATTTTATTCCTTTGGCAATGAATATACACTGAAAGAGAGACATCAATAAATTTGAAAGGAGAATGTCACTAGTCTTATAGACACTAGCAGCTTTTCTGTCAGCGTAAATGAATATTTATGCACTACCATCATTGCCTTCAAAGAGTTCACAAAACACAAAAGAGTGCATGTAATTGTAGTACTAGGCAGAGTATAGTAAATACATTCATGGCAGTACAATGAAACATTTAGTCATAGGTAGGGAAATCATACCTATGGTAGTATTGCCTGGTGGTTAAGTTCTTGGGCTGTGGAATCAAGCAGTGGTTTCAAATGTGAAGCCAGACCCTGATTTGTACCCTTCATAGGAAAAAAAAGTGTTTCAAGAAAATGCAGTTTGTAGCAAAAAGACAGGATGTGGAATTATATTTTGTAATAATTAATGTAAAAAAATCTACATGTTTCCAGATGTCCACCAGTCAATGCTTTTTGTCTAATATCACTTCTCTAAAGCACATTAATAGCACTTAAATATATTGCAAAAAAATGAAATTTTTAAAAAGACTCATCATTTTTTCTAAAAAATATAAGCTAAAGGCATGATGGAAACAGGGGAAATGCATATTGTTTCACTAAAGAATTGGCCATAAAAGCATATCCCATATATGGGAAGCCACAGGAAGAGAGGATGTGGGAGAAGCTAACCCCCATCTACCTCAGTCTACATCTGGAAAGCTAAGATGGAGGGGAAGGGAGAAAACTGCAGTTTGTGGAAGGCCCAGTTTAGGCTTCACTTATCCTTTTCTTTGAGGTAGTAAAGAAGGAATGGAGTATCTATTGTTTTCCTCTTTGTGGGAATCACCAAATAATATTCTTTTGCTGTATCTCAAAAATAATTGCCCTGTAACTTACCAACAACATAACTGGGCAAAACAATGACTTTTGTAGCAAAATATGTTTTAAATAAATAAACTACTCAGGCAAGAAAGGGTTGACATTTTTTGTTGTCCTCATAATTTGAGAGATGAATTGGACCAAAATTAATATGTTGGAGTGTAAATAATAGTTTCTACAATTTATTAAGTACTTTACACTTGTAATAGCGTTGCCAGCATATTTTCATAATGTTTGGAGTAAATAATGTAAATAGATACTAAGCTATTACAAATAACCCCCGGAATCTCAGTGATTTAACACAATAAAAGTTTACGTTTCTCCCACACAAAATCCACCGCAGAAGCTCCTGGCTAGTTGTGTCCCCTGGGCAGCTCTCCTCCAGGTAGTGACTCAGGAATTCAGGATCCTTCCATTATCTAAATCTATCATCAGTGTGTGTTGCTTACAAAGTTGCCTTAGAGAAGGAAGAGAGGGCGTAGGGAAATTATGTCTGTTTTGAACTGCCTTTGATTGGAAGTGATGGAACACTTCTGCTCGCATTCCATGACTCCACCTATATGCAAAGGACCTGGAAAATACAGTTCTGCTGGGTGTCTAGGAGGTGGAAATAGGTCAGCTGAGCATAAAGTTAATATCTGCTACACAGATATTAACTCATTTAATCCTCAGTCATATAGGTAGGCTGCCATTGTTATCTCCATTTTCACAGATGAGAAATTGAGTAATTTTCCCAAGGTTTCATAACTAATAAGTAGTAGGGGAGCTAGGATTTGAACCCAGTCAATCTGGCTTCAGTGTCCATGCTCTTAACCACTACACTAAACTATCTATCCAATGAAATTAATGTAAGAGATTTTTAGAAGATATGCTGAATAGGACATGTTTGCAGATGGATGACGTGTAGTTTGAGAGAGAAGAGTCATAGGTAGCTCTGAGCTTTCTAGTGTGGCTTGTTAGAATGATAATGCCATTAACTGAGAAAGAATCCATGGGACTACGATGCACTTAGTTTTAGACAATTTAAGAATTATAGACTCAGTGAGCTATCCATGTGGAAATGATTGATGTGCAGTTGGAAATTCAAACTTGCTGCTCAGGAACATAGGGTTGGTGATCAACCAACGAGGGTGATAGAGAGGGCGACTAGCATAGACAGAGACAGAGAGAGTTGGAGAGGTGATTAAAGACTCCTGAGGTGCCCTCAGGTGTAGGAGGAGGCTTAGGAAATGAGAGAAGAGAGAGTTTCAACAGTCAGAGAGTGCTCAACTGTGTTAATATTACAGATAGGTTCTAAAAGGTGAGTATCAGAAGAGGGTTGAATTTGGGAATTATGAAATCATAAACCTGGCAGCAGGGGAGGCAGACTTGAGGGAGTTGTGTGGCTGAGGGAGGTAACCAGCCCCCCCTCTGCTCACTTTGCTCACTCTGCTTGGAAGAAGGGGAGACTTCATTATTTTTCAAAATGGCACTGGTAGCAGTGGCTGTGGTCCTAGGTTACTTTTTAGAATAGTTTCAATATAATGGTAATAGCCAAGAGCCATATGACAGGGAGTTGAGAAATGAGTGGGAAGTGGGTCTGAGAAGGCAGTAAATGTGAAAGAATCTCACACAGAGTTTGGAGGTGAGGAGAAGGAAGAAAGAGGAGTTAATAAGATTCCTCATTTATTTGGCTAAGAATTATGGACTGCCAGGATTAAAGGAAGTTTTCCAGGGTGGAATGATAGTTTAATGAGTTAATACATTAATAAGAGAAAGAGGATTAATGAAGGAGCAAATGAAATGTGTGGAGGTCATCGGTCTAGCTGAAGTGGGGGAGGAGCAAGCCTTCCTGGGTGAGAAGTGAGGGGAGAGTGAAGAGGAGCGCTGAGAAAGAGGGAGAATGATTATGCTATAATCATCAGGGGAAATGCACTAAACTCACAACAACAACAATAAAAATAACTATTAGAGAAACATCTTGTATTGATTTGCATGAAGAAATGGAGCTAGAAGACAAACTCTTCCCAGTTTTCCAGGGACTGTCCCGGTTGTAGCACAGAAAGTCCCACATCTAGGAAACTCCTCAGTCTCGGGTAAATCAGGATGATTGGTCATACTACATGATGCAAACAAAATTGTTTTGAGTGACCTCGACTGGCTAATGGACATTCCACTGAGAGAGCTGCCGATCACTTATTTTTATGAAGGGGGCTTGTCTTCAGAATTCTGGCTGTCAAATCTTCTCACAAGTGATGGTCTGATGTTTATGAATATCTCTTTAATAGGATAAATATGCCTTTCCATACATCTATATCCTGACAAGGTTTTATAAAAATCTGAAAGCACTTCTTATAATACTAATATCTCTTATAATGGATCTCCATTCATCATGTTGGCAGCAAGACTTTTGAGGAAAACGTTGTCAGGACTTGTTGAAGTGCAAATTCAAGGAATACTGCTTATCTGTTGATTATTTTACTATTCAAACAGATTAAGAATTTTTCAGATTTAGTACGTTTTAAGGGTACAATAATTTCATGTAAAAAATGGCTTTACCAGTACTTACATCATCTTAGCAGTTAATCTTTCCTTCTATGTGTGTATGCGTGTGCATGCAAAAATATTTCTTCATGCAAAGTGATCCTTCTCATTTGAGAAATGTTTAATTGTCTTGGAATAGAGAAAAATTACATATGTTTATACTTTATGTAAATGATATAGTTATTTTCTTTTGAAACACTTTTTGTTATGAAATCAATATTTTATTTAGGAAGGAAATGTTTTGGTTCTCAAGTCATTAACTTAATTGCTGGAAGCCAGTTTTTAGAATTATAAAAAACTTAGTAGAGTTAGAAGGAAATTTAAAGACCTTGCAATCCAACTTCATACCTAACGCAGGAATCCCTTCTCTAGTACCCCAGAGTTCATGAATAATTACAGTGATTTAAGAGCTTACCACGTTGTAAGGTGGTCTAGTCCATTTTTGAAGAGGTGACTGTGACAAGATTATTTTCATACTGAATCCAAATCTCTTTGTAATTTGTGCCTTTGTTCCAATTTCCTCTCTGAAGAGTAACAAAGATAATTCTATTCCCTTTTTAACAAAATAGTCCCTTAAACATTTAACTGATATCAATACCTCTCTAAATATCCAAGTTAAATATTTTGCCTGGCATTTACTGGCTTCAACTGAGTGCTGGGGGTTTTAACTACATTCTGTTTTTCAAGTCTTCACAAAAATTCTATTATTCCCATTTCACAGATGAGGAGACTGAGGGTCAGAGAAGCTAAGTAATTTTCCCAAGGTCACAAGTAGCATCACAAATTATATCACAATTGGCAGAATGAAAACTACCAGTTCTGGCTGCCTAACTAAATAAAGCAGAAGTATAATTGGGGGCTAGAGGCAGTGGGAGGAGCAAAGGTAACTGCGTCTCTTGAGCCCTTCAGAGAACCCCAAAGAGCCCATAGACTTACTGCTTTTATTATCTCCAATAAAAATATTACTTGACTAATCCTAGCTTTAGTAGGTGACTGGAAATACAATTTGAGGTCCAGGTATGCCCAAAGCACTTACAAAGAAAGAATTGATTGTACCCATTCAGACAATTAATCAATAGGGACTAGGAAGAGGGGTGGTGATTAAGCCCGGTGCTCTGAAGTCCGACTGTATGACTTTGTGTCCTACTCACAGACTTTCTAGCTTCAAGACTAATCTCTCTAAACCTCACTTTCCTTAACTTAAAATGGGACTGTTGGATGAAGGTTAAATCCAGGTACTATACTTAGAGTAAGATATTCCCAAGAAAAGTTAGCTATAAGTTGAGAAACCTGTATTTCTCAGATAAAATATGCTGTAGCCATCAGGATGGAGCACTGTCAGTGAGGGGAACTATTTCCAACACCAGTCTCAGCACTCAGCTTGGTGCAGGAGGCGGTTTTCTTTGTAAAGCAAAAAGGCCTGAACACCAGATTTACCTCTTACCTGGTGAATGAGGCTGTTGTTAAGGAGACTTGTGTGAACACTGGGGAATTTGACAGCTTCAGGCAGCTGTCATTAGATCTGCTATACTAGGGGATCCCTGAAGAAAGTTTGGAGTGGGACTTTGTGAGCAGCTAACCCTGGAGGCCCTGAGGCTGTAGTGCAGTGGGGCCTACACTTCTCGAGAAAAGGACTGTCACAGGCTATGAGGTGGCCAAGTCCTACCCACCTTCTCAAGGGAATCTTTAGTGAACCCTAAAGTTGCATAAACTCCCCCTCGTATTTGCTTTAATAATACCTGGGACATTGCACTTGCCTCACTATATTTTATTGTATTGTGCTGAGTAAATGTTTATTGAGTCTGTGCGTAACTAATTTTGAAAATAAATTAAAAATTCAAAATAAAATGTCATAAAATAAATTAAAAAGCAAAGCATATAAGAAGAAAAGCAAAGTTGATAAACATAACTGGATGAACTTACTCTGTGTATGAATCAGAGTATGGACATAAAATAGATGACAGCCTTGACAGAGTAATTAAGGAGCCATTAATGAAGGGATGTTGGCTCCACCAGCTAAGGAATGGTGGAGCACCCTGAGGCTAACAAGAGCAGGGAGCCATTTTCACCTCTAGGCTTGAAGGGGCAAGGGGAGAGAATGACTAGAATGATGAAAGAGCTTACAGTTGCAGAAGAAAGGTTCCAGAAACGAGTTGGAGCCTTCAGAGAGAAACAAACCACTGCCCTCTCACCATGTGGCAGGGAGGGAGCCTACAGAGTACATTATCAAACCTCTACTCTCACCATTCACATCTCCAGCATTTCCCATTAACAGTATCCGGTTAGAAACCAGAGACACAAAGCAGGATGGAGAGATATGGAGAGTGGATCTGAAGGAGCAAAAATAGACTATCCAGAACAGAATACAAATCCAAAATAACTACTCTAAAAATTAAGCATTCAAGTGGTCAGTTTATAGTGGTGCTTGTAGGTTCATTCTGTAGCTTTTCATCCTGACAGGCACAGAAGGAGGCTGTGAGGCATAGAATGATATAATGCCTGTAAATACCATGATACCACGGAAGTGCTGTAGAGAGCACATTGTAATCCTCATCCCACAGAGTGTAGCCAGGAATCCAGTTCCTTTCAAAAGTCTGCTAGATGGAAATTATAACCAGGGAAGAGAGTCTACCTTAAAAGACATATGCTGCCTACTGCCTCTTAAACTATCCTTTTATCAAACTGAGTCAGCAGATGGCTAAATAAGGACAAGATTACTTTAGTCCGTGGAAGAATAATTTTTCAGTTGATTTGAGCCTAAATTTTAATTTCTAAAGAACTTACTATATACTTTATACAAGATCAAGTCACTTGCCAGCTCAAAACCCTCCAATGGCTGCCTCAAGCACTCAGCACAAATACCCAAGTCCTGAAAACGATCTTAAAAGGCCCTTCATGGTCTGACTGTCTGCTGATTCTCTGATATCATCTCCTGCTATTCTGCTGCTTATTCTCTGTTCCAGGAAAGTTCTCTTGCAGCTCCTTGAGCAATCGGGGATACTTTCCTCAGAGTTTGTGCTCAATCTGCTTTCTATGTTTGGAACACCACTCCCCAGATATCCACATGACTCACTTGCTAACTTCCTTCAGATCTTTGCTCAAATATCACCTTATAAATCAGCAACACCACCCCTTCAATCTCTGGAATAGAGGTACAATTATATCTAGCTTATCTGGATAGTGACACTGCCAATCTGAATCACATATTTTATGGCAATCTGGTCAAAAGCATATTTTATGGCAATCTGGTCAAACCACAAACCTATAATTTAGAATTTCCTTTAGTGTTATTTGTTTTAAGTATTCTACAAATATTATTCTACAAAAATATTCTATTTTTCTTGAGAGTGTTTCACTAAGTATATAATTCTAGACTGAGTTACTTCTCTTTACATATTAAAGATTGCATTTCACTCTCTTTGGTTTTCATTGTTGGTGTTAAGAAGTCAATCTCGATCAGCCGGATTGATGCTTTTTGGATTATTTTTTTTTAATTCCTTGTGATGAATCTAGATGCAGTCTACTTTTATATGCCCTACTTGGATTTTATTGGGGTCCATGGATCTCAGTATTTGCTATGTTTCAACAATTCTGGAAAATTCCTAGTCTATTATATTTTCCAAAATTACCTTTCCTCCATTTTCTCTACTCTTTTCTTCTGGAATTCTAGTTAGGTATGTTTGAAATCTTCTCACGCTAACTTCTATGTCTCAACATCTTTTAAAATATCTTTCTCTCTCTGGATTGAATTCTGGACAATTTATTTAGATTTATCTTATAGTTCACCAATTCTTTCTTTAGTTACATATTATATGCTATTTAATACATCAACTGAGTTTTAAATAAGATATTGCTTACATTTCCTGAAACTTTATCTTTGGAAATAATTTGCTGCTTGGTTTGAAATTGAATACTTCCAAAGAATATTTGTGTTTCTGCTGGTACCCTCAGTACACTATTAACCTGGGAATACTTTAATTAAATTCTCTACTTGAGTGTTTTGGGCTACAACATGTAGCGTGAGTGCTTACAAATTCTCAGAAAATAATTTCTTCTCCTTCTACCCAGAAACAAGGTCTAGACAATTTCTCAGCTGTTCCCGCCACCCTGCTTTCAGTTTTGAGAATAAACGAATTCCTGATTTTTATGCTACATCAGCAATGCATTAATTTTACAACCCTGCTATTCAGCATTTTAGGTATTTCAGTCAATTGTTTCATAAATTATTTCAATCACTTATTTCATTTGGTTATTTCAATCAGGAAAGTGCACTGTCAGAAACATATGGAGCTATTATGTATTTTTAAAATCTTTTTTAAGTTCTAGCATCTGTCATACATATAACTGTTAATCTCTTAACCTTTAATGATATCTTCTTGAGTGATTTTGTTACTTTTTGTTAACGTTTTCCTCTGACTCTTCCAACAGTTCTAATTCAGTGGAACACCTATTTGAAGTGTTTATATGCATGTTGAGATACAGGGATAGAGACAGAGAGATTTCTTATGGCTCTCTTTTTGTTTTAATGCAATTTTATTGAGAAGTAATCATGTAACACACAATCCTCCAAAACGTACAATCAGTTTTTCACAGTATCGTCATATAGTTGTGCATTCATTACCACAATCTTAGAACATTTTCATTACTCCAAAAAATAAAATTAAAATTAAAAAAAACATCCCAAACATCCCAATCCCTCCTCCCCCCATTGTTCATTTACTTTTTTAATACAGTTTTTTAAATTAAGTTTTATTGAGATATATTCACATACCATAAAATCATCCATGGTGTACAATCAACTGTTCATAGTACCATAATATAGTTCTTCATTCTTCGCCCCAATCTATTTTTTGGACATTTTCCTTATACCAGAAAAAGTAAAAATAAGAATAAAAAATAAAAGTAAAAAAGAGCACCCAAATCATCCCCCCCTCCTACCCTATTTTCCTACTCATCCATCCATACCCTGGATAAAGGGAGTGTGATCCACAAGGTTTTCACAATCACACTGTCACCCCTTGTAAGTTGCATTGTTATACAATCGTCTTCAAGAGTCAAGGCCACTGGGTTGCAGTTTGACAGTTTCAGGTATTTACTTCTAGCTATTCCAATACATTAAGACCTAAAAAGGGTTATCTATATAGTGTGTAAGAATGCCCTCCAGAGTGACCTCTTGACTCCATTTGGAATCTCTCAGTCACTGAAACTTTGTTTCATTTCACATCCCCCTTTGATCAAGAAGACATTCTCAATCCCATGATTTCGGATCCAGATTCATCCTCAGGAGTCATATCCTGCGTTGCCAGGGAGATTTACACCCCTGGGAGTCAGGTCTTATGGTTCTCTTTTAATATCAAAGAATTTTCCCATAAACCTTCTGTTGACTGTTCTTTGATTCTCATTGGCCAAATTGCATCATATGCACATTCTTTGTTCAATAGCTTTATTGAGTTATAATTGGCATACAATAAACCACATATATTTAAAGTGTACAATTTGATAATTTTGATATATGTATATAGCCATGACACCATCACCAGTCAAGATAGCGAGCATATCCTTTGCTCCCCAGGATCCCCCTGAAGTACCTTCCTCCCATTCTCTTATCCATGAGCTTTCTGTCACCATAGATTAGATCTGCTTTCTGTCACCATAGGTTAGTTTGCATTTTCTAGAGTTTTATATAAATGGAATCATACAGTATACACTTTTTTTTTTAAAAAAAGCTGACTTCTTTTATTCAGCATGATTATTTTGAGTTTCATCCATATTATTGTGTGTATTAATAGTTCATTCCTTTTTGTAGTTAAGTAGAATTCCATTGTACGGTATTTTAGTATCCTAGGCTGCTCAAGCAAATACCATGAAAAGGGTCAGTTAAATAATGCGAATTTATTTGCTCATGGTTTGAAGCTGGGAAAAAGTCCAAATCAAGTCTCCATCAAGGCTATACTTTCTTCCTGAAGACTGTGGTGTTATGGGGCTGGCAGCTGGTGATCTTTGGTCCTCAGTTTGTCACATGGCAAGACACATAGTGGCCTCTCCTGGTGTCTCTCTTCTTTTTCAGGTTCCATTGAATTTCAGCCTTTTCCTTCCGTGGCTTTCACTCTCTCTGTCTGAATTTCATTCTGCTTATAAAGACTCCAGTAATAGCATTAAGACCCATCCTGATTGGGCTGGGCCACACCTTAACTGAAGTCACCTCATCAAAATGTCCTACTTACAATGGGTTCACACCCATAGAAAATGGCTTAAATTTAAGAACATATTTTTCTGGGGTATATATAACTTCAAACCGCCACATATGGATATACCACAATTTGTTTATCCTTTCACCTGCTGATGGACATTTGGGTTATTTCCAGTTTAGGGATATTACAAATAAAGCTGCTAAGATATTTGTGTGTTTGTAAAGACATATATTTTCTTTCCTCATTGGTAAATACCTCGGAGTGAAATGCTGCATCATATGGTAGGCATATGTATAACTTTTTTAGAAACTGTTAAACTGTTTCCCAAAATGGTTATATCATTTTATATTCCCACCGTAAGTGCATCAGATTTCAGTTCCACCATTCCCTTGCAACACTTAGTATGGCCAGTCTTTTTAATTTTAATCATTCTAATTGGTATGCATAGTGGTATCTCATGATTTAAATTTGCATTTTCCTAATGACTAATGATGAAGAACATCTTCCTTATGCTTATTTGCCATTTCTATATCTTGTTTACTGAGTATCTATTCAAATATTTTGTTCATTTGTAGTGGATTTTTTTTTTTTTAATTATTGACTTCTGAGAGTTTGAGAGTTTGGATGCAAGTCTTTTATCAGATATATCATTTGTAAATATTTTCTCCTGGTCTGTGGCTTGTCCTTTCAGTTTCTTCTGAAGAGCAGAAGTTTTAACTTTTGATGAAGTTCAATTTATCAAGTTTTTAAAATGTATTGTGCTTTTGGTGTATTTAAGAACACTTTTCCTGACACAGGCACACAAAATTTTCTCCTTTGTTTTCTTCTAGAACTTTTATATTTAGTATTTTACATTTAGGTCTATGATCCAGTTTGTTAATTTTTGCATATTATGGTGCAAGGTATGGATTGAAGGGTATTTTTTGATTGTTTGTTGCATATGGATATCTGATTGTTCTAGCATCATTTGTTGAAAAGAGTATCCCTGCCCACTGATTTGCCTTTATGCCATTGTTAAAAATCAGTTTTCTATATATGTGTGCATCTATTTCTGGACTATTTTGTGCCATTTATCTTTTTTCTATTTCTATTACATTGCCATACAGTTTTGATTACTGTAGCTTTATCATAAATCTCCAAGTCAGGTAGTGTTATGTTAGGCATCCATCTTTGTTCCACTTTTTTCAGTTATTTTGGCTATTCTAGGTCCTTTGCATTTCTGTATGAATTTTAGAATCAGTTTCTCAATTTCTACAATAAGTATCCTACGATTTTGGTTTGGATTGCATTAAATCTATTGATCAGTTAGGGTAGAATTGACATCTTCATGATATTGAGTCTTCTGTTCCAAGAAAGAGATACATCTCTCCATTTATTAAGAAGTTTTTTGGTTTCTTTCAGCAATGTTTTGTTGTTTTTGGTGCTCAGGACTTTTACAAAAATCTTTTGTCAGATTTGTGCCTAAGTATTTATATTTTAATGCTTTTTTAAATGGTATTGCTTTTTAATTTTAATGTTAATTTCAAGTTTTTGCTGCTAGTACGTAGAAATACAATTAATTTTTGTTTATTGATCTTGTATCCTGCCACCTTGACAAACTCATTTATTGATTCTAATAGTTTTTTTGTAGAGTCCATTGGATTTTCTCTATAGATGACTATGCCATCTGTAAATAAAAAATAGTTTTTCTTCTTTTTCAACCTGGATGCTTCTTTTATTTATCTTTCTTACCTGATCAAACTGACTGGAGCCTCTGGTATAATGTTAAATAGAAGTGGTGAGAGCAGATATCCAAGTTGTGTTCCTGATTTTAAAGGGAAAACATTCGGTTTTTCACTATTGCATGTGGTGTTTCCTGAATGCATTTTTTTTAGATGCCCTTTGTCAGCTTAAGGAAATTCCCTTCTCTTCCTACTTTGATGAGAACTTTTTTTTACCTTGAGTGGGTGTCAGATTTTGTCAAATGCTTTTTCTGCATCGAGATGGTCATATAGTTGTGGACATTTTTTTTTTTTTTTTGTTTACTAATATTGAATTGCATTGACTGATTTTTGGCTGTTAAGTGAACCCTGCATTCCAGAGATAAGACCCCCTTGTCATTACATATTATCCTTTTTATATATTGGTGGATTCAATTTGCTAATTTTGCATAGAAATTTTGCATCCATGTTCATGAGGGATATTGGTTTTAATTGTATTTTCTTGTAATGTTTTTGTCTAGGTTTGGTTTCAGGGTAATCCTAGCATTTTAAAATGAGTTGAAAGTATTTCCCTATTCTTCATGTTTTTGTAAGTGTGTAGAACTGCTATTTTTTTTTCCAATAAATGTTTAATAGACTTCACCAGGAAAGCCCTCTGGACATGGAATTTTCTTTGTAAAAAGACATCAATCTATAAATTCAACTTCTTTGATGGGTATAGACCTATTCAGGTTATCTTTGCATTTTGAGTGAGTTTGATACTTGGTGGCTTTCAAGAAATTTGCTCATTTCATCTAAGTTGTTGAATTTATAGTCATAAAGTCATTCATAATATTCTCTTGCCCTTTAAAGAATTAAACATTTTATTTTAAGATAATTGTAGATTCACAAGCAGTTTTAAAAATAACACAGGGAAATCCTGTGTCTTTTACCAGTTTTCCCTGATTCAGTCAAAATACAGAACATTTCCATCACCACAAGGATCCCTCATGTTGCCCTTTAACAGCCACATCCATTTCCTACCCTCTCCTACCCTTCAGGAACCCCTGGAAGCCACTAATCTGTTCTCTATTTCTATGATTTTGTTACATCCAGGATGTTATGTCAATGGAATTGTGCAGTATGTAACCTTTTGGAATTGACTTTTTCCACTCAGCATAATCCCCTGGAGATTCATCCAGAAGCTTGTGATATCAGTAGTTCATTCCTTTATATGTCTGAGTAGTATTCCATTATATGGATGTACCACTGTTTTTAAATTTTTCTTCCATTGAAGGATACCTGGGTTGTTTCTATCTTTTGGCTACCACAAATAAAGCTTCTATAAATATTCTTATACAGGTTTTTATGTGAACAGTTTTAATTTATCGGGGATAAATACCCAGGAGTGCAATTGTTAGGTCATACATAGTAGCATACTTGATTTTTAAAGAAATTATGAAACTGTTTCCAGAGTGGCTGGACCATTTTACATTCCAAGCAGCAATTTATGAATGATAGTTTCTTTACATCCTTGGCAGCATTTGGTGTTGTCACTATTTTATATTTAGCCATTTTAATAGGTGGGTAGTATATTGTGGTTTTAATTCACACTTTTTTTAAAGGACTAATGAAATTGAACAAAGTTTCATGTGCTTACTTGTCATCTTTCTATTAATGTCTTTTGCCCATTTTTGAATTGGATTGTTTGTTTATTTTGAGAGTTCTTTATACATTCTAAATAGATTTTTTGACTATGTGGTAGGCAAATATTTTCTCCCAGCCTGTAACTTGTCTTTTCATCCCCATTGACAAGATCTTTTACAGTTGAAGGTTTTAATTATGATAAAGTCCAATTTATTAATTTCTTCTTTCAGGGGTAAGGCTTTTGGTGACAAGTATAAGAACTTTTTTGCCTAGTCCTAGAACCAAAGATTTTCTTCTATGATTTTTTAAAAAAAGTTTTACAGTTTTATGTTTTACTCTTGAATTTGGGATTCATTTCTAGTTAATTTTTAGCTTAATTTGAGGTTCTATATTTGCCTTTGGATGTGTCTTTGTCGGGCAGCTATGACAAATGCCATACAGTGAGTTGACTTAAACAACAAGCATTTGGTTTAAACAATAAGTTCATGGTTTCAGAGGCTAGAAGTCCACAATCAAGGCATCAGCAAGGGCTGGATTTCTCCCCAAAGTCTGTAGCATTCTGGTGCTGGCCTGCCATGATCCTTGGGGTTCCTTCATTTGCATCTCTGCCTCCTATTACATGGCAATCTCTCTCTCTTTGTGTCTGCTCTTTTCATTTCCTCTGATTTCCAGCTTCTAGATCATGTGTGGGCTTCTCTGACTTCTCTTTATTAGGTCTCCAATAATATTGATTAAAGCACATCCAGATTCAGTTGGGCTACACCTTAAATAAAAATAACATCTTCAAAGGGTCCCATTTATAATGAGTTCATACCCACAGTATTAGAGATTAGGATTAAGGACATACCTTTTGTTGGGGTATGTAATTCATTCTACCACAAAATATCTAATTGCTGCAGAAGATTTGTTGAAAAGGCTACCTTTCCTCCATTGAATTCCTTTTGCACCTTTGTCAAAAATCAGTTGGGCATATTTCTGTGGGTTTATTTTTTGATTATCAGTTCTGTTCTATTGAGTTATGTGTCTGTCTCACTACCAATAACACACAATCTTGATTACTGTAGCTGTATAATGTCTTGAAAATGAGATTGATTCCTTCTACTTGACTCTTTTTCAAAATTGTTTTAGCTCATGTAGTTCTTTTTTCTATTCTAGTTCCTTTGTCTTTCCATTATATTTTTAGAATAATTTTGTCTATATCTATTAAAAATTTTGCTGGTATTTTGACAGGAACTGCATTAAGCCTGTATAAAACCTGTATATCAATTTAGGAAGAACTGACATGTTTAATAATCAATCCCACTTTCCAAGGTTACGTAATTTTTTTCAGATATTCCTGAACTTATTTGCTAAAATATGTGCATCTATATTTATGAAAAGTATTGGTCTGTAGTTTTCTTTTTTTATACCATCTTTGTTTGATTTTATTATCAGGATAACACTAGCTTCATAAAATGATTTGAGAAGATTTATTCCTCTTCTGTTTTCTGGAAGAGATTATGTAAAATTGTTATTAATTTAAATGTTTGATAGAAGTGAAACTCTTTGGGCTTGGAGATTTCTCTTCGGAAGTTTTAAAATTGCAAACTCAATTTTCTTAATAGTTATAGGGCTATTCAAGTGATCTATTTCGTATTGGGTGATTTGTGGTAGTGCGTGTTTTTCAAAAAATTGATCCATTTCATTTAAGCTTTCAAATTTATGTGTGTGGAGTTGTTGGCAGTGAGTGTTTCTTTATTACCTTTTGATGTCTGCAAGACCTGTAGTGATATCCCCTAATTCATTCCTGATACTGACAATTTGTGTGTTCTCTCTGTTTTTTTTTTCCTTTGTCTAAATTACTAAAAGTTTTCAACATTATTGATCTTTTCAAAGTTACAGGTCTTCCTTTCACTGATTTTTCTATTGTTTTTCTGTATTCAATATAATAATTCTGTTTGCTTTGGGTTTATTTTGCTCTTCTTTTTTTAGATTCTTAAGTTTGGAACTTAGATATTACTTAGATACTTTTTTCTAAGGTACGTATTTTGTGCTATAAATTTCCCTCTCTGCACAGCTTTAGCTGTGTCCCACAAATTTTTATATGGTTTATTTTCATTTTTATTCAGCTCAAATGTATTTTTTCAAATTTCCCTTGAGACTTCTTCTTTTACCAATGGATTATTTATAAGAGTGTGGTTTGTTTCTAAGTATTTGGATATTCTTTTATCTTTATGGTCATGATTTCTGGTTTTATTCCATTGTGGTTGGAGAGCATAATCTGTGTGATTTCAATTCTTTTAAGTTTGTTGAGGTTTGTTTTATGGTCCAGGATATGGTCTATCTTGATATGTGTTGCACTGGCTCTTGAAAAAACAAACAAACTGTGTATTCCGTTATTGATGGAAAGTTTTATAACTGTTGATTAGGTCCTATTGGTTGGTGTTGTTGAGTTCTTCTATGTTCTTGTCAATTTCTGTCATTTTGTTCTATCAATCGTTGAAAGAGCGTGTTGATGTCTTCAATTAAAATTGTTGATTTGTCTAGTTCTTCTTTCAATTCTATTACATTTTGCTTCACTTATATTGCAGCTATGCTCTTTGGTCCTTAGTTTCCTACACATTTAGGATTGTTATGTCTTCTTGGTGGGTTTATGCCTTTATCATTATATAATATACCTGTCTATCTCTGGTAATTTTCTTTGCTCTGAAGTTTAGTTTATCTGATATTAATATAGCCACTTCTACTTTCTTTTTATCAATGTTTGTGTGATATATCTGTCTTTTCTCATTAAGTTCAACCTGCATAAATTGTTATATTTGAAGTAAGTTACTTATAGATACCATATAGTTAGGTCATGATTTTTAATCTACTCTGCCAATCTCTATCTTTTGATTAGTGTATTTAGATAATCCACATTTAATGTAATTATTTATATATTAGTGCTTATTCTGTCATTTTAACTTTTATTTTCTGTTTAGTTTGTTTTTGAATACTGTTTTCTTTTCCTTGCCTTCTTGTAGGTTATTTGAACATATTTTAGAATTTCACTTTGATCCATCTATAGTGTCTTTTAGTGAATCTCTTTGTATAGCTGTTCCATGATTCCCTCTTTTATCATTTTCTTTCTGTTTGAGAATTTTCTTCAGCCATTCTTTTAGAGTAGGTCTATTGACAACAAATTATCTTAGTTTTCATTCATCTGAGAATATCTTGATTTCCCCTTCATTACTGAGGCATATTTTCACTGGATATAAGATTCTGAGTCAACAGTTCTTTTCTTTCAATACTTGAAAAAATGTGTCACTTCCTTCTGGCCTATTAGTTTCCAATGAAAAAATTGCTGTCTTTCATATTGTCTTCCCTCCATAGATAAGGTGTTGTTTCTCTCTCATTGCTTTCAAAATACTTTCTTACTTGTCTTTAATTTTTGGAAGTTTGACTATGATGTGTACTGGTGTGGATTTCTTTAAGTTTATCTTCTTAAGGATTTCCTCATTTTTTTGAATCTGTAAGTTTATGTCTTTTGTCAAATTTGAAAGTTTTCAGCCACTAGTTTTTTGAGAACTTTTTCAGCCCATTCTCTTTTTCCTCTCCCTCTAGGACTCAAACAACATGAATGTTAGATCTTCTGTTATTGTCTCATGGGTCCTGGAGGCTCTTTTCACTTCTTTTTTCCATTCTATTTTCTCCCTGTCATTCATATTGGCCAATTTCTGTAGTTTTATTGTCAAGATCACTGATTGCTTTCTTTGTCCCTTTCATTCTGCTAATGAGCCCATCAGTGAATTTTTTATTTTGGTTATTCTTCCATTCTAAAACTTTCATTGCATTCTTCTTTATATCTTTATATCTTTTCTGAGACTTTCTATTTTTCTTTTCTTTTGTTTAAGCAAGTTTGTAATTACTTTTTGAAGCATTTTTATGGTTGCTGACTTAAAATCTTTGTTAGATAATTCAAATATTTCTTTCATCTTGGTCTTGGCATCAGTTGATTGTCTTTTTTCATTCAATTTGAGATCTTCTTTGTTTTCAATATGTTGGCCTCCACTGATAACTCCCTGGCTGGAGGAGAGGGAGGTAGGAGTGCCTTGTTACTGCTTTCCATGTGATCTTGACTAACACTAAAGGGGTGGGGGTGGCTTTGTTACTATTGAGTGTTGGTGTAGTCCTGACTCTCTGCTAGACCTCCTCTGACAATACCCCAAGGGAGGAGGTAACGGCATTTCATTACTTCAGGGTGGGGTAGAAATCCATGTTCCCCATGTGGTCTCCACTTTACAGTGTAGATGAGCTTCATTACCACCTGGTGGGTATGAAAGTCCTGACTCCCTACTTGGGCTTCTGTAGCACCATCCCACTGGGGAGACTGGGACACCTTGTTTCAGCCTGGTCTGGTGGAGGTCTAGGTGTACCATGCATCTTCTGTGGGCATGGATGGAGCCACAGTATTTTCTGTGGTGATATGCTATTGCAGGGAGGTTATTGTCTAAAACTTTTCTAGACAGAGCAGCCTGTTTTGTTTTGTTTTGTTTCTTTGTTTTTTGTTTGTTGTTTGTTTTCTCTGCACCTGTTGGCATTTCCAAGTTTCTAGCTTCTTCATCTCCAAGTCTGGACTATATGGGGCAAAAAAGAAACCCAAGGAATTCACAGTTAAGTCATTCCTAGGGTTCTAAGGTCTCTGGCCAGTCTGCTTTCCTCTCTCCACCTTTCAGTGTTTTTGTGTTTGTTTTATATATCCAGGAGTTTTAGTTTTACTGTGTGCAAAGAACAGGGATAAGTACATCTACTTTGTCTTCCTGGAAGCAAAGTCTCCAAAATGTCTGTAGAAACTATAATATCTCCTCTGTCATTCTTGATATTGGTAATTTGTGTCTTCTCTGTAATAACTTTCTTTTGACTAGGGTCAACATGTTATATGTTTTTCTTACATTTTCAAACTATATGTGTCTGCATATTTAAAGTGCTTTTCTTGTAGCCAACATATAACTGAGTCTTGTTTTTTTTTTTTTGTTTTTTTTTTTTTTGACCCAATGTGACAATTTCTGTGTTTTAATTAGGTTACTTAGATTATGTTTAACGTCATTATTTATATAGCTAAGTTTAATTTATCATCTTCCTACTTGTTTTCTATTTGTTCCGTTTGTTATTTATTCCCCCTTTCGTATTTTTCTGCCTTCTTTTAGACTGGATATTTTAATGGCCCCATTTTATATATTCTTTTGGCATATTAGCTATAACTCTGTTTTATTTTTGTGGCTATGATAGGATTTATTGTATACTTCTTTAACTTATCACAGTCCACCTTCAAGTGATACTGTATTACTTCATGTATTATATAAGAAGAATTCAATACTATACTTCCATTTCTTCCTTCCTAATTTTTATCTTATTGCTGTCTTACATTTACTTCTGTGTTTGTTATAAACCTCATACCATATTGTTTTAATTTTAAAGTTAATTATTTTTTAGAAAGGTTTAAATAGTAAGAAAAATTTATATATTTATAGGTAGTTACCATACCTTCTGCTTTTCATTCTTTTTTGTAGATCCACATTTCCATCTTGTATCATTTAACTTCTGCCAAAAATAGATCTTTTAACATTTGTTTTAGTGGTGGTCTGATGGTGATTAAGTTATTCAGCTTTTATATATCTGGAAAACTTCTTCAATTCACCTTTGTTTTGAAAGATATTTTGACTAGGTATAGAATTCTAGGTTGACAGTTTTTTTTTTTTCTTTCACTACTGTTTTGGTTTTCTAAAGCTGATGAAATGCAATATACCAGAAATGGGTTGGTTTTTACAATGGGGATTTATTAACTTAGAAGCCTACAGTTCTTAGGCCATGAAAAATGTCCAAATTAAGGCATCAACAGGTTAATACATTCTCTGAAGGCCAGTTACTAGTGAGCTTAGGCTCCTCTGTCAGATAGCAAGGCACATGGTGACATCTGCTTGTCCTTCTCTCCTGGGTTTCATTGCTTCCTGCTTCTGGTTCAGTGGCTTTTTCTCAGCTTCTCTGGGGCTTTTTCTGTGAACTACTCTGGGTATTTTTCTCTCTCTGTTTCTGTGTATCCTTTATCCTCTTATATAGGACCCAAGTAAGGGGATTAAGACCCACCTTGAATGTGGTGGGTCACATCTGAATTGAAATAACCTAATCAAAAGGTCCCACCTACAATAGGCCTATACCCACAGAAATAGATTAAAAGAATATGATCTTTTCTGGGGCACAGTTTCGAACTACCACAACTGTTGTCTTTTCTCTTGCATTATCTCCAACAATCAATCAGATGGCATGCTTACCCTCATTCCTCTGCATGTAACATATCTTTTCCTCTGACTGCATTTAAGATTTTATCACTAGTTTTGAGCAATTTAATTTTAATGTACCTTGTGTAGCTTGCTAGCAATTTAATTCTAATGTACCTTGTTTAGTTTTCTTTCTGTCTCTTGTTCATTGGTCTGTAGGTTTATAGTTTTCATAAAACTTGGCAAATTTTCAGACATTATTTTAAAAATTATTTTTCTTTTCTCATCTCTCTTTTGGGGGGACTCCAATTATATGTATGTTAAACCACTTGAAGATATTCCACAGCTCACTGATGTTCTTTTAATTCTTTCAAATTCTTTTTTCTCCGTATGCTTCATTTTGGATATTTTCTATTGCTATGTCTTTAAATTCATTATGCTTTCCTTCTGAAATGTTTAATTTGCCATTAATCCCATCCAGGGATGATTTCAACTCACAATTGTAATTTTCACCTCTAGAAGTTTACTTGCATGTCTCTACTTAACTGTTAAAACACATAAAAAAGAAAAGCACATGAAAATCAGTTATAATAAGTTGTTTTTATGTTTTCATCTGAAATTTAAAGTATGTCATTTTTTGGTTGGTTTTAATTGGTTTAGTATTCCATCACTATAGGCTGTGTTTCCTTGCTTCTTTGCATGACTGGTAATCTGTGATTGGATGTCAGACATCATGACTGTTACCTTGGTGGGCCCTGGGTATTTATTTGTATATTCCTTCAAATGTTCACGAGCTCTGTTCTGTAATGCAGTTAAGTTACTTGGAACAAATTTAATCCATTTGGGTTTAGCTGTTATGATCTGTTAGATGGATCTAGAGCAGTGCTCAGTCTAATGTTAATCATTCCCCACTACTGGATGCAGGACCTTCATGAGCACTCTGTCCAATGCTCTGTCAGCTATGAGTTTTACCAATCTGGCTGTGGGAAGAGGCACTATTCCCCAGCTCTGCATGAGCATCAGGCTCTAATCCCTCTATCTTGTCGGATGGGTCTTTCCTCAGCCTTGGCTAGTTTCCTCACACACATATGCTGATCAGTCCTCTACTGAATACTCAAGGTAGACCCTATGCATTTCTCTGGTGATCTTTCTATGCCTAGTTCTCTCCTCTCAGATCTCCTGTCCTGTGAACTCTAGCACCCTGATGTCTCTGGATTCTTAGTTCAACCTAGGGAGTCTTCTGGGCTTTACCTTGCTTCCCCTTCCCTGTATGATGGCCTGAAAAATTCTCTCAAAGTCATAAACTAAGGTGACTGTGTGCTCATTCTGTCTGTGACTGTCATTCTTTGCTTGATGTCAAGTGTCTTGAAAGCCATGATATATACATATATTAAAGTTGTTTCAGGCAGGAGGGTAAACTTTGGTGCTTGTTACTCCATCTTGGGTAGATGTGGAAATCTCCAATGTGCCCATTCTTGACCTAATCTTTGGTCAAGAGAAAAGAGGGTCTACTCATTTTTTGGCTTTGATGAGACAGAACTTACTCCTGGAACTTTGGAAGGAGTTAGTTTTCCCTAAGTCACATTGGCTTTTCAGGACTAGACATGGATGCTATAGAGGAATCAACTGTATTTATGAGAGTACAACTTAATAAATACTCCACCTAGTTTCATAGACTATTAAAATAGATATACCAACTTTCTTCTGACAGTAATTTTGGGATTTCATTGATATGAGACTTAGAAGGATTCCATTTCTTATATCCAAATTGATATTGCAGAATCTTTTTTTTTAATCCTCAGTATAGCAAATTTGGAATTTCATACTGTTTATTGCCCCTGTTCATTAGGATCATTCTGTGTTATTTAATACCTCCACCACTCAGATGCCAGCTGAACTTCTGAGGAACAAATTTTTGTATCAGCAGAAGTATTAGTAATGTAAATGTCTGTGAAATTTTATATACTTCCTAAACTTAGAATTAAATGGATTTTGATATTATCTTCTATTCAAATTGCCATTCCTTTGAAATGGCATGTACTGTGGTGGAAGAAACACTGGTCTGGGACCCAAGATATATGCAATCTTATTTTGGATTTACCACTAAATATCTGATGGATCCTTAGGAATCATAATTTTGCCATGAGTGAAATGAGAGATTTTAACCAGTGAGGCCCTGTGATGGTTTGAAACTATATGTACCCCAGAAAAGATCATGTTCTTAAATTTAATCCATTCCTGTGGGTGTAGACCTATTATAGGTGGTACCTTTTGATTGGGTTATTTCAATTGAGATGTGACTCACCTTATTCAAGGTGGGTCTTAATCCTGTTATGGAGCCCTTTAAAAGAGAATTAAGAAAAGGAAAAAAGCCCCTCAGAAACAAAGAGAGAAAGAAGCTAAAAGGGAGAAACATGAAGAAGCTCAGAGAGGAAGCCACTGAAGCCAGAAGCTGGAAACAATGAAATCTGGGAGAAAAGAACCAGCAGATGTCCATGTGCCTTACTATCTGACAGAAGAGTCCAAGGGTGCTGGTAGCCAGTCTTCAGGGAGAAAGTATCGTCCTGTTGATGCCTTAATTTGGACATTTTCATGGCCTTAGAACTGTAAACTTGTAACCTAATAAATCCCATTGTTAAAAGCCGGTCCACTTCTGGTATATCACATTTTATCAACTTTAGCAAACTAAAACAGGTCCCTTTTATTTCTAATGACCTACCCTATTATAAACAACTGTAAATCATAAGTTTATAAAACAACTCATTTTAAACAGAATATACTTGTAATCATTTTAAGCAGAATATTTATTTCCAGCCTCCCTCTTGTAAAATACTTTAATGGCATATCTGAGGTTGAAATCCAAACTTCTACAACAATACTTAGGGGTTCTTTAGAGTCTAGCTTTTTAAAACTAATATTACAGAAGTAGCAAAGAGTTAAAGAACTGCTCTTTGAAATGTTTTTTGTACAATAATATAACTTATAGTTTGATAGAGAATATGACTCAATCCTTTGGTCCCAACAATTTTAAATCTGGCCTTTAACTGAAAGGATGTGGATAGTAAACTACTGCTTCAAACAGTTAGCATCTTTTTATCAACAAGCTCAAATCCTGCTGAGGGAAGGAAGTTGAACACAGGAAATAACTCACTTAGTGACGTGAGACACTGAAAAAATGCTATCTCTTCACCATCAGAACCAGCATCAGACTTAGATCAAACATATCTCTGTGCAACCATCAATGCTGGATCAAAAACTTTGTGTCAATTTATAAGCATTAGTTTCTATCATCATTTTCTTTCTTCTTCCCCTGCCCTCCATGTACATTACTAGTGAGACTTGTTGGCAATTTGTGTGGACTCTGTTTTATAAAAGCTTTTTATACTTAAGTTTCCATGCAGGGGAAAGTTCATTTGGAGTGGTTGTGGTTGTATTCATATAACCAAAGGAGTCTCTGCTTGCCAAGGCATCATCATGCAAGGAAGAGTATGGAGCTTAGACTCAAATCCATCTGCTTATGAACCTTCATGTTACCACTTATTGGCAGTATTATTTGGGCAAATTACTTAAACTCCTCGTGCTTCAGTTTCTTTGTGAAAGGTGGGATTAGTAGTAATTATTTGGGAGTATTAGGAGAATTAGTGGAAGTTCATGTAAAGTGCCCACCATAATGCCTGTCTGATAATAAGCACTCAACAAGTGGCACTATTATTATTGTTCTGCAACAACAACAGTAATAAGAAGAAAAGGAAGTAAAATGATTTCTCCCTATTACTTTAAATATTGAGCTACAGTTTTTAATTTAAAATGGCATCTAACAAACAGTTGCTGTTCAGTCTCTCAACTCGTCACAAAAATATAAAGACACAAAAAGGATGAATGAAACTCAACAATGAAAACTAAGCCTGACCAGCAGTATGTTTTTTAGGTTATTCCAAAAACTATCACAACTTACACTTCATGGTAACAATTGGTGGCCAATGTGGGCAGCTTTGTTTTGTTTAATTTTTTTAAATCTTGAAATGGAATAAACCTACCACCTTGAAAGTAGATAGAGAAACTTACTATCTGTTCACTTATCCTCTACCCAAAATTTAGGCTATAAAGTGTGTATAGGGATGGGAGGAGCTGTCCCTCGACAACCCCAGGCATTATTTTTGATGCATTGAAAAGAACTGTTCTCACCCTGATCCCAACCTCCTTCCTGTTCCACTGGTACCTGTGTTTATATATCCATTTTGAAATGGCAACTTTTATATATTCTTTTTGAAACAACAAGACAGGATACATGAAGTTTTAGCTCTTATGTCAGAGGGACAGTGATAACAATAGTGGCTTGTTGTAAACAGAGAACCATGGCCTCTGAAAGAAAATTAATGTAATTAGGATAGATTGGGAGAGCCTTGGGGACTGTGGATGTTGTGTATTCTGTGGGATAAGAGGTTCAAAGATATAGGCAAGATGGGTCTGAAGGGATCTCAACTCAAGCCTATGGTATGAAGATTAGTCTAGGACATTTGCAAATCAAGTTGCCTTCCAGACTTAGCACAAGAGTGGAAATTTATTAACCCCTAATTAGAGATTGAGGCTGGACCATGGACAAATTACATACCCTGACTGTTGGCACTTACTAGGACTGGAAAAAAAATCCTCTTTCCTCAACAGAATTGGAGAGGAAAAAGAAAAAGATATCCTGCCCGCCAAACTGTACTATGTGCTATTTAAAAAAAAAAAAAAAAAGACAAAATGCCTTTTCCCCCTGAAGATTTAAAGGAATTACATATTTTGAAAATGATTTATTACTAGAACAGGAGAATATTTTGCAAAACTGCTTGGCAGAGTTCTTAAAATGCCAAGAAAGAAAGTCTTTATGAAACTGGAATAAAAAGGCTTGAGGAGAGGACATATTAACCTAAAGACACAGCAGTGAGAAATGTACAGAAAGGGCTGGAGAGAAAATCAGATGCCTGAAATAAGGAAGATTGTCAAGAAAATGAAAAATGCAATAGAATTAATATAACAAAGTAGCCAATAAAGGCAGACTTGATTTAACAGAAAATTTAATCAATGATGTAGCAGGCTTACTTGAAAAGATTTTCCAGAATATAAGGGAGAAAAATGGAATAAAAAATATGATAGAGAAGATGGTAGATATAAAGGATGGAGAGCAATATCCCATATTAAGAATGACAGGTGTTCAGAGTAGGAAATCAGAAGCAAAAATCAAAGATAAAAATTATAAATAAAAACAAAACAAAACAAAACAAAAACTATTTTGAGCAGAGAAAAAAGCCCTAACACTGTGTATGCTGGCTTAAAAGACTTATATTACAAATAAAATTAATGGAAATAAAACTGTATCTTGGCAAAGGTTTTCAATTTCAAGGATAAAGAAAAATAATTTTAAGATAGTCTTTTTGAAATAAAACGTTACCTGTGAAACAAAAGTCCAGCGGACTTGTGAATCTTCTCTCACATTACTAAATATTAGCTTAAAATGAAATCTTTTTCTAAAGAGAAAGGGAAAAACTGTGACCCAAGAATTCTACACCCACTCAAGTTTTTGTTCCTCTGCAAAGGTAACAGGAAGACATTTTTAAATATATAAGGGCTCAGAAAATACATCATCCCCATTTTTTTGGTAAAAATTTACTTGAAGACATATTTCAGCTGACTGTAAAGTTAATAAAACTAACTAAAACTTGGGGGAGTTATGCTACAAAAGGACTTAAGTGTGCATTGAAATAAATCAAACACATAATTAGGTTTAAGTGATTGCTTTAAGTTTTGGCTGTAACAATGAGTGCAAATGTCAGAAACTGTTCTTAAAAAATAATGAAAAATTCTATATAAAACCAAATAACAGTAATGGGGTATTCAGATAATATGAATAAAGATAATGAATTTAGTGGGAAGAATATGAACTGGGAAAAAGTAAAAATTTGCATTTTTTAAGTGTTATGTGAAAATAAAGAACAGAAATGAATGATTTTTAAACATTTAAATGTATCAGTAGAACTTAAAACAGCCTTGCTTGAAATCTTCCAAATCTGTAGAAGATAAAATCAACCAAAACAACAAATGACAGAAACAGAGAAAGCAGCATAGACGTCTTAGAAAGAAAGAAAGAAAGAAAGAAAGAAAGAAAGAAAGAAAGAAAGGAAGAAAGAAAGAAAGCATAACCCAAGATAGTACAAGACCAAACATCAGTTGTGATAATAAGTATAAATAAGCTTTACTCTCCAATTAAAAGGTAAAGTTTTACCAAATAAGGTTAAAAAACCAAAGTCTATATGCTGTTTTCAAGACACACACACATGAAACAAAACAACACAACCTTAAAAGTAAGTGGATAGATAAAGATTTATAAGGCAAATTTAAAAAAAGAAGAGATGGACTTACTGATTTCAGACAAAATAGATGTAAGGGTCAAAACAGTAAATAGTTAAAAAGAAGATTCTTTTTGTCAAGAACACTACTCTGTACAAACAAATCATAACAATTGTTTTAGTTTGCTAAAGATGATGAAATGCAATATACCAGAATGGTATACAATGGGGATTTATTAACTTACAAGCTTGCAGTTCTGAGGCCGTGAAAATGTCCAAATCAAGACATCAACAGATGATACCTTCTTCCTAAAGAAAGGCTGCTGGCAATCAGGGACTCCTCTGTCACATGGGAAGGCACACGGCAGCATCTTCTGGTCCTTGTCTCCCAAGTTTTGTTGCTTTTTAGCTTCTGGCTGTTAATCTTTCCGCTTCTCTGGGGCTTTTTTCTGTGTCTTCTCTGTCTTTTATCCTCTTATAAAGAACTCCATAAGAGGATTAAGACCCACCCTGAATGAGGTGGCTCACATCTCAAGTTAAGATCCTACTCACCAAAAGATCCTACTTACAATGGGTTCACAACCACAGGGATGGATTAGCTTTAAGAACATGATCTTTTCTGGGGTACATAGAGCTTCAAACCACTGCAACAATCATAAACCTTTGTGCACTGAATAAAATAGCATCAACATGTTATACCAAAATTATTAGGAGAAAACGAGAAATGTAGAGAAATACGATAGTCACAGGAATTAACAGCCTTATCTCAGGCTCTGAAAGCTATAGTGGCCATTTTTACTTTTTTGCCCCTCATCTTTTCGTTTGCCAACTGCCCCTTCCCCAACCCATGAGAATGTTTTGGTGGTGTCCATCAAGAGCTGCATCTTCACCACAGGGCTGGGCACATTGAGCAGACACTGTTGATGTCCACTCAGATTTATTTGGATCCCTTTTTACCAGTTCTATGAGCCCATCTTCAGTTTTCATGTGCTTTGCCACTAAGGGTTTATACCTGAGCCTTTCAGAGGCTGACACTTGGGCACTGGATCTGTCTTGCCCTTGAGGATAGCTCAAAGTGATTGGGAGTTCGATGGCCTTGGAATCTCTCCCCACCTCAGCTTCTCTGGCTGAGGAGCTGTAATATGCACTCTGTACCTTGGCTTCTTTACTTCCCTATCCTGATTTCCCCACTCCCTTAATGATTTCTTCTGAGAACATGTCTCTAATAAATTACTCCTAACTGAATCGTTGGCACAAGGTCTGTTTCCGTGGCATCTGCCCTAAGATAGCACATGACCTGAGCTGACCAATCAGAGAGGCTTCTCCTTCTGACCCAGAGACTTGGCCCAGGGGTAGGCAATTTACTAAACCATCAGCCTTATCTTGTCTTGCTATGCACCCTGGGAGAAAGGGAGAGGCTCTCTATTCTTGTGATCGCGGGTAAGAACAATATAAACCTGGAATTCCAGGCCTGAGAAACGAAAACCGAAGCAAGTAAAGCTAAGAGACCAAGAAAGACAGTACCAATGGCAATTTGAATCTCTAGATCCAGTCTTTCGTGAAGCAGTTGTATTTTGGGAATCCAATTATATTAGCAAATTAGTTCTTTTTAATGTATTATGCTAGTTTGAATTGCATTTGTGTTATTTGCAATGAAAAGATTTCAACAACAGCAATTCCAGCAGAAAAAATTATATAAGGTTTCAGATAATTGCAATAATATAATTAATAATGAATTTAAAAAATTAAAAAAAAATGAGTTAATAGACCATAATCTTTGGAAGTGAAATGGATTATAGTTCTTTTAAAAACAGATAGTATACAGACTTCGCCTTCTGCTCTGCTCAGCGCACCGTATGTCACTTCTTCAGCCCCCTCCCCACCATCACCGCCGTGTGGGCCCCGACGCCCGGCCCGTCCCCTCCACCAGCGCGGGACCCAGGCGGGGCTCCGGTCACAAAATCTTTACCTTCGACCCTCTCCCAGAGCCCGCGGTGGCCTCCGCCGCGCTCCCCAGCGCCTCTGGCGGGCGCCGCACGCGCAGCCGCAGGGTCCTGTCCCCGCGCGTGGTTCGGCTCCAGCTACCAGCCGCGGCTTGGAACCCTGCCGAAAGGCCCCTCTTCCTCCTGCTCCGTATCATCCTCTGGCAGATCCTGATGGCTGAAGGTGGGGCGCCAGCGACCCTGGGCTCGGAGGACGCACCCAGCCCCGAGTCCTCCGCGCCCGCTCTGGCGCCCCTAGTCCTCGAACCCCTTGCTCAGACCTTCGGACGGCGCTCTGGACCTCTGCGCTTCTCTCCAGCAACAATCTGCTGCCTTCTCGCCGTGACACGCCTTCCCCTCCCGCCACCCGCCCGCCCTCAGAAAACAATCTGAAAATCCAGAGAAACACCGAACGAACCTGATGCGCGAGGGCGTATCCCAAACTGGGACTTCCCTGGTAAATCAGAACGGTACAGCGGCGATGCCGGCGGATGCCTGTGGCGGGATTTAGACATTGACCCGCCTGGGCTAGGCCGGGTGGGAAGACCGTGGTTAATTTGTTTCTCATTGCTCCTAATTAATATTTATACGTATTTATGTATGTCCCCCTAGGTGATGGAGGGGTGTAGGTAATATTTATTTTAACTTATGCAAAAGTAAAGATGCGCCCCCCCCCCCAGTACCCCGCAAATGCAGATCTCTTGGTATTTATGGAGCTTTGCGGGATCGGTGGAGGCGGGGCTCCTGGAACTGAGGAACCAGGAGCTGAGAGACTATGTCCGGGAGGGTTTCAGGGCCGGCAGTTCAGGATGCCGGGGTTCGTAGCTTTAGGGGGTGACATTCCATCCTCCAACATCTCAACTCCGTGGGGCTACTCTGAGGCTCTGGGGGACCGTTGGGGTAAGGCCCAAAGTTGTTTCAAAGGTGGCTGCGGGGTGGGGGGTCGGAGGTCTGGCTGGGGGTCCACCTGTTGTGTTTTGTGAACACAAATAAACTTGATTTACTGTTTAAAAAAATAGTACACAAACAAAGCAAAGCGCACTTTATTCCCCAAAACATTACCTTTAAAAAACACATTCTCTAAAATATAATCATCCTAGATATTAATTTTAAAATGTTAAAAAATACAAAGATCTATTAGATATTTAGAATTTTTTTGCCAATAACTATAGGGTAGAAAAAAATCTAAAGAATTCACCAAAAAAAAAAAAATATGAAAATTTTAGCACTAAGGGATATCATCCATCTGACTCATTGGCCTGTTGTTCCCTTCGACCATTTCAACATTCCAACATCTAAGTCTCAGGACAGGGATGAGGCAGGGTAGAAAGAAATGACAATTTATTTTTTATACTATTTTATAATTATGTAATTTGTATTTGAAAAGCTCAGGCTCTTAAGGGCAATATGGAAGCATAGATAGAATGTTTGAGCACCAGGGGTTTTAGAAGAAGAGATATTATCTTCTACTCTACACAGACCACAGAAAAATAGTTCTCAGATTGGAAAGAGAGTAAGGACAAATGGAGAAGACATCATCACTGGAGTTCTAATTGTATTGTAATATAATGTATTATTGCTCCCCCTGCTTTTTTTCTCTCTTTTTCCCAGGACCCACAAAGACTTTTCTTTTTCTGATGTAAAACTTTACAATCTGAACTGATTTGCAAGGCTATTTATTACCTTGCTACAAAATCCTATTTGGGGGTGAAAAAGAATGATAATACTCTACTCTTTCTCTTTGCATTTCATTTGTAATCCAGGCAAATAGTTATTTAGGTGAAACTAAGATGAAAGTCATGTATTTGAAAGGAGTAAAAGAGAAAAAGCACGTTGATAATTTGAAAATGCTAATTGTCCTTTTACAGAAATTATACATTAACTATACAAATACATTTTACCTTAATTATATGTATTTTTATATCCAACTTTTGCTCCTTCTATCTCACTTCTGGTTTGGATTGTGGTGGAGGACATTAGACAACTCTCTTTCTTTGGAGTTGGGGAATGTCCATGTGTTCTGCTCCTATACATTCAAGGTAGGTGAAGTTAGTTAAAGTATGAAGTAGAAGGTATGTTGAAGTATATTCCCATCTTCTTTGGGACTGTCTGCTTTTGGTTCAGAGTGTGGGAGAATTTTCTATATGGTCCATCCTTCTCCTTTGACACAGGTTTTAGTGAAAATCCCATCCCAAATTTGTCATAAGGTCTTCTGAGTTTTTTGCGACTATTGCCAATTTTTAAAAGATCTATGTTGATGGATGTTTTAATGGAAAGTTGGGAAGAAGCATGTATTAGTTATGTTACCTAGACACCATCACCTGGCCAAGTTGACACATGAACCTAACCATCACAAAGCATATTAGGCACACCTAATTTGCTCCCTAAAATCCCTGAAAAATGCCTTTTTAATTTCCTTATTGTTACCCACAAAACGTAGAAGTACTTTTATCCCTCTTTTTTTAATAACTGGCATAAAAGGTTTTACTTGTGTTTCATGTTGTCACAAGAATGAATGTATTATTTCGTTTTCATTTTCCCACTTGCTTTTTCAAATACTTATGCTGCTCTAAGCATTTTCTCCTCTTTCCAAACTACACAGGTACATAGATGCTTTATCATCTCTTTTTAAGCATGCTATAGTTAAATGTATGCCAGACAGAATCTCATGAAACAGCAGTATCAAACAACAAAACATGGTTAAATGTAACTTGTAGTTTACCTGATTTTTATGTTTAGCAATAAAGCATTTTTTGCTTAAAAAGAAAAAAAAGGAAGACATCAAACCCAAATCTTTTTCAGTTCTTGTAATCTATACATATAAATTTCTTTGGCTGTAGCTATGGATATTTCACAATAACACCTTTAAAATTAAAAAATATAAACATACTTGATTGAATTCTTTACATTTTCTATTGTCATGTAAAAATGTTGAGTTATGTTATCTCTGTATATCCCTTATAGCTTGAAATTTTCCTCTTGAAACTTTAGTATGAGTAGAATTTGGTGGATTTTTTTAAAAAAATTAGTTTGGGTCACAAACTTGCACAGTTTTTCCTGGGAAACATATAACAGTTAACAAGTCTGTTCTTTAGGACTTTGACTCATTCCAAACCATGTGTGATTCACCATTTGTTCATTTTTAGTTCACTCTACATGAAGATTTGACAAGGTGCAAAAAAAGAAGGGGAGCATTACCTGAGAATAATTTTTAGACTCTAATGTTTCAATGTGTGCTTCTAATAAAAATACTACCATCAGATAAGTTAGAATTTTATAGGAAAAGAAAAATAGTAGGGCTACAAATCTGTATATTCTCAAGTCTTGAGAATATAACTCAACAGGTCACTTTTAAAAAATTAACAAAGTGTTTCTTTTCTAAGATACTCTAATTCATGATTTAAAACAATGATACATATGGTGAACATCTCTCTGTGTAGAAGCATAAATGAAGAGACCAGTTAAGGATAAGAAGGCAAGCCTTTAACATTGATCTGGCACTGTGACAACTAAAATAATCAGATATTATTAGTCTGAAACCTTGTTCAGAAAGAACTGCTTCATTCCTGATTGTCTGTTTGCCAGGTTTGTCTGCTACTATTTCCTAGACATTCATAGCTATTACATCTTTGCTGATTTTCCCCGGAGAAAAGCACAAGAAGCAAAAATAGAATTAAAAGTTGGTAAAGTAAGAGTAGCCCTGGGGGAAATCTCCCACAGTAGTGAGAATGGATTAAAAAAGGAACTGAATATTTACCAAGTTTTCTTACTCTGTACTTGGCACCAAGCTAGACCTTCCACACATATAATGTGTGAAGCAAATTGTCCATGGAGACAGTTCCAAGAACTAAAATTTAGTTATGTGTCTCAAACTGAAGTCTATTGTCCCCCTTGCGTCCCTCTCTTGAAAATCACAGTAATTTCTGTACTTTCCCACTAGCCAGGATTTTCGTTATGATTTTTTTTTTTTTTAATCATCATTTTATTGAGATATATTCACATACCACGCAGTCATACAAAACAAATTGTACTTTCGATTGTTTACAGTACCATTACATAGTTGTACATTCATCACCTAAATCAATCCCTGACACCTTCATTAGCACACACACAAAAATAACAAGAATAATAATTAGAGTGAAAAAGAGCAATTGAAGTAAAAAAGAACACTAGGTACCTTTGTCTGTTTGTTTGCTTCCCCTACTTTTCTACACATCGATCCATAAACTAGACAAAGTGGAGTTTGGTCCTTATGGCATTCCCAATCCCACTGTCACCCCTCATAAGCTACATTTTTATACAACTGTCTTCGAGATTCATGGGTTCTGGGTTGTAGTTTAATAGTTTCAGGTATCCACCACCAGCTACCCCAATTCTTTAGAACCTAAAAAAGGTTGTCTAAAGTGTGCGTAAGAGTGCCCACCAGAGTGATCTCTCGGCTCGTTTTGGAATCTCTCTGCCACTGAAGCTTATTTCATTTCCTTTCACATCCCCCTTTTGGTCAAGAAGATGTTCTCCATCCCACGATGCCGGGTCTACATTCCTCCCCGGGAGTCATATTCCACGTTGCCAGGGAGATTCACTTCCCTGGGTGTCTGATCCCACGTAGGGGGGAGGGCAGTGATTTCACCTTTCAAGTTGGCTTAGCCAGAGAGAGAGGGCCACATCTGAGCAACAAAGAGGCATTCAGGAGGAGACTCTTAGGCACAAATACAGGGAGGCCTAGCCTCTCCTTTGCAGCAACCGTCTTCCCAAGGGTAAAACTTATGGTAGAGGGCTCAACCCATCAAACCACCAGTCCCCTATGTCTGTGGTCATGTTAGCAACCATGGAGGTGGGGTAGGCGAATACCCCTGCATTCTCCACAGGCTCCTCAAGGGGGCACTACATCATTTTTTTTTTTTTTTTTCCTTGTTTGTCTTTTTTCTTTTTTTTTTTTTTTTAAATTTCCCTTCTTTTTTCAAATCAACTGTATGAAAAAAAAAGTTAAAAAGAAAACAAACATACAATAAAAGAACATTTCAAAGAGACCATAGCAAGGGAGTAAGAAAAAGACAACTAACCTAAGATAACTGCTTAACTTCCAACATGTTCCTACTTTACCCCAAGAAAGTTACATACTATAGCAACATTTCAGTGAACTTGTTCCTACTACATCCATCAGAAATTAACAGACCATAGTCATTTCTGGGCATCCCCAGAACGTTAAATAGCTTATCTGTTCTTCTTGGATTATTGTTCCCCCTTCCTTAATTGCTCTCTACTGCTAGTTCCCCTACATTCTACATTATAAACCATTTGTTTTACATTTTTCAAAGTTCACATTAGTGGTAGCATATAATATTTCTCTTTTTGTGCCTGGCTTATTTCGCTCAGCATTATGTCTTCAAGGTTCATCCATGTTGTCATATGTTTCACCAGATCGTTCCTTCTTACTGCCGCGTAGTATTCCATCGTGTGTATATACCACATTTTATTTATCCACTCATCTGTTGAAGGACATTTGGGTTGTTTCCATCTCTTGGCAATTGTGAATAATGCTGCTATGAACATTGGCGTGCAGATATCTGTTCGTGTCACTGCTTTCCGATCTTCCGGGTATATCCCGAGAAGTGCAATCGCTGGATCGAATGGTAGCTCTATCTCTAGTTTTCTAAGGAACTGCCAGACTGACTTCCAGAGTGGCTGAACCATTATACAGTCCCACCAACAATGAATAAGAGTTCCAATTTCTCGACATCCCCTCCAGCATTTGTAGTTTCCTGTTTGTTTAATGGCAGCCATTCTAACCGGTGTTAGATGGTATCTCATTGTGGTCTTAATTTGCATCTCTCTAATAGCTAGTGAAGCTGAACATTTTTTCATGTGTTTCTTGGCCATTTGTATTTCCTCTTCAGAGAACTGTCTTTTCATATCTTTTGCCCATTTTATAATTGGGCTGTCTGTACTATTGTCATTGAGTTGTAGGATTTCTTTGTATATGCAAGATATCAGTCTTTTGTCAGATACATGGTTTCCAAAAATTTTTTCCCATTGAGTTGGCTGCCTCTTTACCTTTTTGAGAAATTCCTTTGAGGTGCAGAAACTTCTAAGCTTGAGGAGTTCCCATTTATCTATTTTCTCTTTTGTTGCTTGTGCTTTGGGTGTAAAGTCTAGGAAGTGGCCTCCTAATACAAGGTCTTGAAGATGTTTTCCTACATTATCTTCTAGGAGTTTAATGGTACTTTCTTTTATATTGAGATCTTTGGTCCATTTTGAGTTAATTTTTGTGTAGGGGGTGAGGTAGGGGTCCTCTTTCATTCTTTTGGATATGGATATCCAACTCTCCCAGCCCCATTTGTTGAAAAGACCATTATGGCTCAGTTCGGTGACTTTGGGGGCCTTATCAAAGATCAGTCGGCCATAGATCTGAGGGTCTATCTCTGAATTCTCAATTCGATTCCATTGATCTATATGTCTATCTTTGTGCCAGTACCATGCTGTTTTGGCAACTGTGGCTTTATAATAAGCTTCAAAGTCAGGGAGTGTAAGTCCTCCCACTTCGTTTTTCTTTTTTAAAGTGTCTTTAGCAATTCGAGGCATCTTCCCTTTCCAAATAAATTTGATAACTAGCTTTTCCAAGTCTGCAAAGTAGGTTGTTGGAATTTTGATTGGGATTGCATTGAATCTGTAGATGAGTTTGGGTAGAATTGACATCTTAATGACATTTAGCCTTCCTATCCATGAACATGGAATATTTTTCCATCTTTTAAGGTCCCCTTCTATTTCTTTTAGTAGAGTTATGTAGTTTTCTTTGTATAGGTCTTTTACATCTTTGGTTAAGTTTATTCCTAGGTACTTGATCGTTATGATTTTAAAGAATACCTCAGGATAACTGATTTTTTTCACTTCAAGTACAGAATTACGCTATAATATTGTCCCAATGCCTTTTCAACCTAAACAGTCCCTCATCACCTTATCCTTGTCATCACCTCACGTCCTCCCAATCTGATGAAAATGTCCTCTCTGAGAACCTATGCTTTAATTCATATACAATTACACAGGCTGCAATGAATGCTGCCACCTCCTGGCATCTTTTAAGGAGGGTGAAATCTGATACGCCAAGTCCTCCACCTTGGTTCAGATGCTATTTGCCATTACACTCCTCAGACATGCCCTTCATGTGTTTATTCTCTTTTCTTGCTTAGAGTTGTCCAATTTTGGCTGCTTATGGAGGAACATAAAAACCTTGGCTGTGTCATCTGTTCTCCCCGTATGTTCAACCTGACGAAATTTAAAACTTACCTGGTGATTTTGCCATTTAATAGACAGCAATGACAGTAGTTGATGCTCACAAAAGAAAAGTACAATCTTCGATGTACTGTTTATACTGTACCTAGAAGTTTGAGGCAGAAACCATGACTTTAATCTGGAGCTCTTGATCATACTAAGTCAAAATTGGGTGAACATTTTCTTGTCATGGTACTGTATTTGTTATAATTTTAATTGATATGATCCACCAATGTTTGCAATAATATAGTTGCTAATAGACTATGCCATGCATGTGAAAAACCTTTAAAATTCTATTTCTAGCTCATACAAAATGGGTAGAGCAGTGCCAGTTCATTGGATCAAACTACTAATTATTTTCAACATGTAAACAAATAATCTGACCAGAGTGATTCCTAAAAATATTAAGTCAATAAAAAGTTGGCACAAGGAACGTTATTACTGTTTCATTTTGAGCTATGAATGACAAAGAAGTCTTAATCTACGTGCCTATTGCTCTTTTGGGGAATATTCAAAACTAAGTTTGTGAAACACAGACTTTATTTTATTATTGTTGAGTCTCTAGTACCTGCCATAAGGCCTAGCACATAGTAAGATCAATCATGGTGACTGAATGAACAATTAATTCCTAGCTCTTTTATTTGTAAAAATGTCTGAATGTGGTATGTGCACTGGCACAAGCTGCTTTGTTTGCTGGAGCTGATTTTTCAGTGGTCAGTTAAGCTTTAGTTTAATTTATGAATGTTTAAACATATCGCTGGATATGACCATCACTATAAGCAAATAATCCAATTTTCACAAATTTCTAATGAGTTCCCTGGTGATGCCAATGCTGTTGGTCCCTCTACCACATCTTGATCAGTAATTTTTAAAAAACTTATATGGTGAATCTCAGGCTCCACTCCAGAAACATTGAATCAGAATCTGTGTTTTAACGAGGTCCCCAGAGGTGAGTCCCATGCAGAGTATGAGAAGAATTAGAGTTTGAGAAGCACTGCTTTAACTGACATTGTTATTTCCATGCAGTTATAGGATTAGGCAGAAGCCATTTAAAAATATCATCTTACCAAGTTGCTGAACATACTCATGGACTCCTCAGAGTCCTTCAACTTTTCAAAATATGAAGAAAAATTCTATAAATAAGGTCCATTCTCCCATAGATTCCCAAATAAATTCTTTTTATGACTAGACTTCCTGCTACTTTCTGATTGAGTCTATGCAAAATAAGCTTTTACATTTTATTTCCCTCTTTCTTTCTAAGAGTCCCTCAAGCTTAAAAAATGTGAATTCCTACTCCTGAATTGTGAACCAGGGGGTTTTTTAGAAGGGAAACTCCCTTCTAGGGACATCTGAGTAAAATAATTTTAAATGATTGAACCAATTGCTGGATATTAAGACACTGCTGTTTATACAGATTTCTTCTTTAAAAGAATGTTCATTTGGCAAGGGCAGACACAGTATTCAACTTAAGGGATAGCATCTTGCCACAACATATTTGTAACAGTTTCTGAAAGAGAAAATAATGACCACAAGTCAATAAGGGTCATTTAAAAATAAAAACTGCTGTTCATGAGATTAGTCATGTGCAAATTTATGGAGGGGGTTGTATCGCCTACTTGTTAATCTAATTGTTATTTGCTTTTCACTTAATTGTTATTAATGCAACAGTCTACTTTTATTTGGAAAGAGCACTTTGTTTTAAACTTGCCTAAAGTTATTAAGATTTTTAGTGCAGAAAAGTACTTGCAATGGTTTTAATTATTATAATTTTCAAGATTGACGAGATTTTTATCTAAAGTATATATCTGAAAAATCGGCTCCAGCATACAGAGCAGCTTGTGTGGGTGCATATACCAAGCTGCAGATATGCCTGAGGCCAGGCAATTCTTGTGCCTGAGGATCAACCCATAGGCGTGTCTTGGGACCAGTGGCAAGAGAAAGAAAACACATTTGTAAAAATTACACTTCCAACACATGTGCAGATCTCTATCCTGGCGCTTATCCCTCTTTGTTGAAATTGCTCGTTTACTCGAAGATTGTAAAGGGTTGTGGAAAGGGTCTGGGACTTTGGAATCTGATCCAGATCCTGTAACGTTCATGGGTCCCCTCAGATCTCCAGATTTTTTTTTTTTTAAAGTTAACAGTAATCGATTTGAGCTGTGGTTCAATGGAAAGAACTGGCTCTTTGCTTTCCTAGATTGAGAATAACTTGAAGAAAAGGACTTGTCTTTAAAGTATGTATCTCCCTGACATGGAAGAAGGCTGGGACACAGTCGGTGTCCTATACACACTTGTGATTATCTTGTAGTGTATTTATTTACTGTTTATTGTTTAGTTTTCTCATGACAATGTGATTAGTGAGGGCAAGTGCTGTTAATTTTTTCCCTGGTCTATATGCCTGTGCCTAACACATTGCCTTGTATGTGGAAGGTGCTCAGTGCAGGTGAGTGCCTAATAGCTGCTAAGTGCTTGCTAACAGTTCAGGGACTTCACAATTTATGTCATCTCGACAATAACTCATTGTGCCAGGCAGTGTTCTAAAAGCTATATATTTATTAACTAACTTGATGCTTGTAGCAACCATTTGTTATTTGAAGCAGGTTTTACTGTTATAATTTTCATTTTATGGAGAGGAAACTGAGGCACAGGAGCTGAAGTAAGTTGCCCAAGGAAATATCTGTAGACAATTCAAGTTTTAAATCAAGTAATTTGACTCCAATGTCCATGCTCTTAACTGCCATAATAGAGTCACTTATGGGTGAGGAAGTTGAGATTTAAATAAGTTTTCCACAATCACATTTCTGTGAATTGGGAAAGCAGGGAATTGCACTGGAGGTACCCACCTACCGTTTTGGGTTCTTTCCACTACACCATGGTTCTAAACATTTCCTTATGACCCTTGAGACAGAATTCTAAGAAGAGCCAATGTGTGTCTCCATTGCCAAAAAAGTCAAGAAGATTCATCATATAGTAAAAAGAAAATAAAACTCGCCTGCACATCAACAAAACTTTATTAGGTCTAAACCTGTAATACTATGATTGATATATCTTTAAAAAAAAGTCACAATTTTGGGGCAAGTCCAACAATTACAGAGAAAAGGGATGGCAGAGCTGCTGTATAAGCGTATACTAGCAAAAGAGGATGCTTCAGTCTATGAAGATAAGATCTAACACTGGATTTGGCTGACATCTAAGAATTTACAAAGTATGTCACTGGCTTTTAAAACAAACCCCAGAGTACCACCAAAGCTTAATAAATTTAAGTTTTTAGAGTTTAGTGCAAATAAAAATTTTCCATGTTGGTTTGTCAACTAATGGAATCACCTAGACCAACTGGATGAAAATAGAAATATGTTTTTAAAAGATAAGTCCTGGACACATACCACTAACGTGTAATTGAGGAAACTTTGGCTTCTTATCTCTCTCTTTTCCTTGAGATTGACATCCAAGAGCTTGGCTTCTGGAATCAGATAGGTCTGGGTTTGAATCTTAGCTCCACCCCTTACTTGTTATGTGGCCTTGGGCAAAATTCTTAAATTCTCACTTCCTTGGTTTCCTCATCATCTGTAGAATGGGATAATAATGATTTTCACTTCATAGGTTTAGAGAGAATTAAATGAATCAATGAAAAGAGCTTAAAAGGGAGACTGGCAGTTGCTAATGTTCAGTAAGTGTTAGCTATTGTCATTAGCTATTGTGAATATACAGTATGGTGTGAACAGCCTGCCCTTTGTCCCAGTCAATGGTTCTCAGTTTTAGGAAGATAATGCAGAGGTGTTTCAGCAAAAAGAACAGGGATATGTTACTCTCCCATACCCACAGAACCTCCCTGTGGAACCCTCTAGAGATACGCTAGATGTGTGTGTGTGTGTGTGTGTGTGTGTGTGTGTGTGTGTGTGTGTGTGTTTGTTAGGTGGTATAAATCACATTCCCTAACTGTTCTCAACTGTTTGCATTTTCTAACAGAGAAGATTTGACTGTATTGTGTCTGACAAAGCTGTTTTGATTCACAGAAGTAAGAGCTCTCTGCATCCTCTATGCTGCTTCGCATTGATTATGTGTAAGGCAAGTGGGAAGGGAGTTGAATGGGGAAAATGAGAGAGCAAATGTCTAGTGAATGGTTCAAGGACTGGGCACAAAATGCCCATGAACCATGGGCTATGGCTGAAAAGACACTTTGGTCCTTATTGAGCCAGTTTACAGAAAAAGGTCATGGAAAATATTAGTATCCGGAAGCTAATTCTCCTACATTTAGCAGTGATATAGGTTTTAATGGAACAAGTGGTTAGAAATTAGAAACCTTCTCATCTGAAATAAATTCCAGTGTGTATATCAGAAAACAGGAATGCCTGATTGTTGCAGAGATGCTGATTACAACTCCAAAAAAAACCTTCAAAAGCACTGTGTAAGTTAATGAGGAAAACATTCAATTTTAATAAAAAGCAAAATTAGATTTGCTTAGATTTCTTTTTTTTACTTTTTCAGGATGACTGAAGACTTTTAGGTATTAACGTGTAATAAGAATTGGTCAAATGAAGAACAGGGTGAGATGGAGGAGTTGGAAAGATTTGGGTGTTCTTTTTTGCTTCTATTTTTATTTTGGAGTAAGGAAAAGTTTCAAAAATTGATTCTGCTAATGAACACACAACTGTATGATGGTGCTGTGAATAATTGATTGTACACTGTGGATGACTGTAGGGTGTGTGAATATATTTCAATTAAACTGTATTAAAAAAGTAAATGAACAATGGGGGAAGGAGGGGAATGGGATGTTTTGGATATTCTTTTTAATTTTAATTTAATTTTTTGGAGTAATGAAAATGTTCAAAATTTGATTGTGGTGATGAAAGCACAACTGTATAACGATACTGTGAACAACAATACTGGGAACAATTTTGAATGATTGTTATGTGATTGTATCTCAACAAAATTGCATTAAAAAAGAGCACACAAAGCATAAATGTAAAGCGTAATGATTAAAAAAAAGAATTGGTCAAAAAGCAATCACTGATAAAAACTGGAGAAACTCATATACACTTATGCTTTATAAGTAGGTTCAATTATTTCAAAGAGCACTTATGATAATGTATAACAAGGACCATAAAAACTTCATGCATTTCAATTCACGTCTATTACTGGGAATTTGTTTTAGTTAAATAATTCAATATATATAATTATTTGTTATGGTAGAGAACTGGAAAGAGCCTAAATATTTACTAGTAGGAGGTTGGCTAGATAAATTTAAAACTATAATCTTTGAAATATTATGCTATACTTAAAGCAATAAATAGTGGCTTACTTTTATAAAGTGTATTATCGGCCGGACATTTTCCTGAGTGCCTTTACGTGCTGAGCCTCAGAAAGGAACTTAAAGTCACAAAGAACATAGGGGACCCGCTCTCCATCTCGCATCATCTGCTTCATTCTTTCCTTTCATCATCAGCTGTTGTAGAGTTCCTCGCGTTGTATCCTTTCCTCTCCACAGGGGGGCGATGTTGGAGTAAACAATCTGTGCTTCTCTCAGTTCCTGTGGCGTGTTCCTCTTCTAGAAAGAGGACTGATTTATCTAACTGGTTGTGTTGAGCAATGCCTGGCACATACTGAGCTTTGTTATCCAGCAATGAGGTCATAGCTTCAGCGGGTAGCACCGACCCACGACTCTCGTGTCCCTTGTTAATTTATGGAGTTGTCCTGACACTTGTCTTGTTCTTGGTAACCGGGCCAGGCAAAGCAATGATTGCTTTTGGTAGGCTCAGTTTATTTTCTAAGCCTGCTAATGCTGAGAAGATCGAGTGGCCCAGCTCTGTGGCCCGAGGTCTTCATTTCCGGGGAGGCCTCAGGCCAAAATTCTGTTCCCCAACACAAATAATCAAAGCTCTGTTTTGGGGATTATTGGTTTTGCCTGATTTATGCCGATTGTGTACTTTGTTGCCTAACTAGACCCTTATGAGTATTTCACAGTTGTTTAGAATACAGAGGGAAGGAGGCAGTGTTTGCCCTCTGGGAAAGAAAAAAAAAGAAAAGAAAAAAGAAAAAGAAAAAAAAAGCCCTGATTTGCAGTGTTTGCTGACTTTTGTGATGTAGTTTTCCCACCCTGGCTTATTTCAAGCTGTCAATGGTGTTACAACTGGCTGACAGAATTCCTGTGTGTTTAATCACATAAACTCTTAAGAGTGCTGGAAGGAGGGAAGTTATTAGGCTGCATCAGATAGGATCTATCACATCTCAATCCATTTCCAAATTCCTGGGGAAAACTCTGAGTGGCCCAGCTTGTCTGCCAGGATTCTGTTTCTAGTTTAATCAACTGTGACCGGCATCACTTCCAGGATACTTACATATATTTGCATGCTAAAAACAAGAAGTATTATTTCCCAAATCTGAAAAAGAGCCTTTTGCGAAATTGTATTGAAAACACATATTCAGAAATTGACAAACTTGAAAAACAAGAATGTTTTTAATAGTGTTAGAGTGGGGAACAGAAATAGCAGAAGCATGGTTGTTAGGAGTTTGTCATAATGCATCAACAAGGCAGAATGGGGTGTCAGCATGTGCTGGGATAACATCCCTGTCTTATCCTGGATCTCCCCCAAGTACAGCTTGAGACACAGGCTTATGTCTAGGGAGTTTACTTAGAAATATGATCCTGAAAAGCAGGAGTGCAGGACCAGGGGAATAAAATAAGGAAGGGGAGAAAGACAAAGTGAGGATGCATTATTAGGTTCTATAAATCTCACTCCCTTTGTTAATATTGCATATTAGAAGGCCAATGTCTCCAAACACTGCAGAGAAAAAAATGAGCCTGGAGTTGCCAAGGGTTAGGGTTAGGGTTAGGGTTAGGACAAAGCCAGTGTGGATGATGGCTGAGTTGAGGAGCACAGACTAAGCCTGGTGACATCATTGAATGCCTGGGTTGAGATGTATTTCATCCCCAGCCCATGGACCATTCTCCCTCCTCCAATTTTGGTTTTGTGGCCAATTCATTTCCTTATTGCTTAAGTCAGTTTGAATCATGTTTTCTGACACCTGAAATTAAAGAGTTCTGATTGCTACACTTGCACAATAACAAAAATCACATTATGTTCCGGTCGTTTGTTAGTGTCTTCTCTAGTAGATTTCTCCTCCTTGAGGTCAGGACCCGTGCATCTTATTCAGCTTGTATCCCCAGCACCTAACAGAGTGCCTGCCATATAGTAGGAGCACAATACATGTTGTGCTGAAGGAATACATTTGTAATATTAATTTGGCATCTGAAGTATTGATCCTTTCTAAACTCATCTTATGCTTCCTTGAAGAATGTAAATGGACCGTTGTTGTACATGGAAGAAAAACAGATGAAAATTAGCAAAGAAATTTGATGAAATATATTTATGTATGTGTATTTTTTAAAAAGGATAGTTGTAACAGATTAAATGTTTTTTAAAGGTATCCTGTCAAAACCACATCCCCTTAGACAGTTTTTTCTCTTTGATTATAATAGAGCTAAAAGCTTAACAAAGGTGTAATTAAGATCAGTTGATTTAAGCTGTAACTAATAAAATGGAAAATTTTTCTTCACTTTTATGTTCCTAAATGTGAAATCTCTCTGTAAAATGAAAACAGGGCAAACAGAAAATGCCACAGTGTTGGTAATATTTAATCTTCCTTAGTCCTGAAAGAGTTACTATGATTTTTTGATTCTACTGATTAGAAACACATAAAAAAGAAGCTTGTTCCATAACCAACTTCATCCTTTTACATTAGGACTGAGCTGTGTCTTCTCAGTTAATTGAAAAGGCTTCTGAAAGAGACATTATGACATGAAAAATTTAGGAAGCCCACAATTTTATCTATCAATCATTCTCTCTTCATTTCTTGCAAATAGCTTGTTGAATGAGCATTTAAAGCAATCTTTATGTAAAATCCTAAAACTATATGTAATCTTCCAAACTGAGTTGTGGAGCCATTATCTGGGATGCTCACTATATAAATTTACCATTAGCAGGAAACTCATGGAAGTAGCAAGTGCTATCTTTGAATATATTTCTCTATAATCAAATACTTAGAAAAATAGAATTCAGATAAACAAAAAGAATATATCTTTATAATAACATTTAAAAAACTTTTTATTGTGAAATAATTTCAAACGTACAGGATAGTTGCAAAATAATACAAAACTCATACAGAGAACCCCATCACACTCTCCTCCCTCCTCCATAAACCCAGATCCACCAATTTTAACATTTTACCACATTAGCCATATTATTCTCTTTCTTTTTTTCTATCTGTATCTATCTATCTATCTTCTATGTATCTATGTATCTATCTATCTATCTCCTGAATGTTTGAGAGTAGTTTATATACATCATGCTACTTGAACTTGAACACGTATAATGCTTTCATGCACATTTCCTAAGAACAAGGATATTCACTTATGTAACCATCTGAAGTACAGTTACCAAGTTCAAGAAATTTAACATTGATATACAGCTTTCAGTCTATATTCCAATTTTTTCACATCCCCATAATGTTCTTTTGAGATTTTTCTCCTCCATTATTAGAGCCTGTTCAGGACCATGTAATGCATTTAATTTTCATTACCTCTTTAGTTACTCTTTCTTTTTTTTTAAATTGTGGGAACCTATAGAGTATACAACATAAACTTCCCCATCTCAACCACTCCCAAGCCTACCAGTTAGTGAAGTTAATCACATTCACAGTGTTATTCTGTCCTCACCACCGTCCATTACCAGAACTTTCCCGTCACCCCAAACAGAAACTCTACAGCCATTATGCATTAACTATCTGCTCCCTGTCTCATGCCTATAAAAGCATTTGGGAAAAATAATAAGACTTTGAAATTTGATGTGAGCTACAAACTTTATTTCCCTTCAAAATCCAAATTCCCAATATTTTCATAAAACCAAACATTAGCAGCTACTAAATTTCAATCTCTAAATAGATCTCCCTCTTAGATGAATGGGAATAATAAAAATTAAGCCCAAATTTTACCTTCTGAATTAAAATAGAAGGAAAAAAAATCTATCCTCTTTGCCTTCTAATAAGATTCAGAAATCAGAAGCAATGTAAGTCTAATAGAAAGAGGACTTTACTATCATTTCTTCCCAGACAAGGAACCAACAAGTGCTCACTGGCTTCTTCCAGGCTTAACAATGCCCAGCTCTCTCTGGGTGTGTGAGTGTCTGTGTTTGTGTGTAGACGGTATATTCCAAAGCCTTAGCAGATGATTCACAGATGTATTCCAGACACCCACAAGATTTGAATGAGTAAATCATGACTCTGAATCTCTATAATGGTTGTCTTTACTTATTAATGTTCACTTCATATTTTCCCTTCCATGAGCCTTTCTGAATGTAAGCTTTCATATTGATTAGTTTCCCTTAAACTAATTTATGTTAATTTGAGAAATTATTAAATTTTGAAAAAAAATCTAATATTACTGATGCTTTAATTTAATTTTGAGGTTAGAAACATTTTAAATTAATCTCTTATAAGAATGAAATATTTCACCTCCTTTTGTTCTATATGTAATTATTTTCATGATTTGGTATTACTTTAAAATTCAAGTTTAAATATAAATAGTATAACTTTACATTTTGAATTTATGATAAATGATATGTTGCTAACTCTGAAAAACTTTCCAGATATTTAAACTGTTCTAAAACTTTATTTGTACTAAAATGCCATTTCTGTAAATTAACAAAATCATATTATAGGATTGGGTAGGTATCTGGTCAGAATGCAGAATGGCAACTTTAAAGTAAAAAATCTGCTCGATAATATTATTAAGAAGATTTTTGTTTATACTTGCTCTCTCTCCTTCCTTTGTATCCTCCTTCCTTCCTTCCTTCTTTTTTCCTTTTTTAAAGATGATCTCAGACTGGAATGATCATTGTTGTGAAATTGGCCAGGATTTTTGCCAAGTACAGTGTGTACATGTCAGACCTTTTCTGGAAAGTAATTGCACCCTGTGACACTATCTATTATTTTAATTAGTAATGGGGAGTTCCTCTAAGATATTTCATCGGGTCAGTATTTCTTCTGTAGGCAATGGTGTTTTATTTCTTGATATGCTGATAAGTAGATAGATGACATTTTGTATAGGTGAATAAAATAATTGTTATAATTAATAAACCAGAACTCACAGAAATAATAAACCATTCCCTGAGTGTACAAAAGGCTTTAAGGACCTGTATCCCAAGAAGAGCAGGACAGCCTTCAGAGTACAGTGCAGTAATGTGAAGAAGTGTTAACAATACCCAAAGAAAATGTTAACCAAACTGTCAGAGTGTGGATAGGCCACTCACTGGGAAGGTTCTGGCATGTCTGGAGGACTCAAAGGGCTTTTTCATAAAACTCCCAAGTTTAGGTCCATTGTCTGGGGTCTGTGTATTTCTAAGATACTTGAATATATTTGTGTACTAAACTCAAGATGTTTTCCAAGATCTGAAAAAAAGAGCCAGTGTGTGATATTGTACTGAGAACACACATTCAGAAATGGACAAACCTGAAAAACAAATATTGTAATAGTGCTAGGGTGGGGAAGGAAGCTTTAGTTCCTCTTTCCACATCTCTTCCCCAACATCACTGTAGGTGAACTGAAAGATTAGGACAAGAAGTTTTCATCTGAAATGAAAAACATTTCATAATCATTATGCTGTGTCACACACAGTAGCAGTGGGTTTGGGAATATAACAAAACACACATTTATGTACTGTTTTTGTACGGCTTCTGTGTGAATAAAGGAGGTTAGTTAGTTTTATTGTGAGGCTTTGTGGAGGCTGGAAGGCCACACCCGGTGGATGGGCATGATTTCCTTCGAGGGTGTGGTGATTCCCAACGTAAATCTAAATCTGTAAATCGTCTGGGAAGAGGAGGTTCTCAGATTCAGACTGGACCAATTGTTGGAGGATGCTGCTCCCCACCTCTTCTCTGTCTTAATCTCTAAGCCTAAAAAAACAGGGGACATTGGCTTGTGCTTGGTGGGTGACGGGTTCTAAAATGGAGCCTGTTACTTGGAAGCTGAACCTTGACAGAGCCGGGCCCCGAGGAGTGCACAACATAATTTGAAAGCTATATTGTTCACGTAAAGAATAACTTCACTTCACTCACACTTAGTGTTTCAAAAATGCCATATTACTGTGTTTTCCATCTGGTTCCTTAGTGTTGACAAGATATTCAATATTAATATCAATATTCAATATTAATAAATTGTCAGGACCCCCATCCCCCTTTTCACTGCATAAGTAACCTGTGTTTTACTTAGTCCAGGAAAATGGGAGAAGTTTCCAGTTTTCAGTCTATGTTGTTGTCACTATCATTTTTCATTGCCTGGGTGTCCTGCCATGCACTGAAGGTGGGGAGGCTTTGCTCACAATTTCCTCTATTGTGCTAAACTCAGCTACAGGGTTCTCTGCCGAGGCTTCCAAGCCCCAGCACTTAAGGCCCAGGCTTCCGTGGTGGGTTCTGTATATGAGGCTCTGCTATATTTTGGGGTGGGTCTGGGTGGGGTCCTGGTCTCCAATTGAGTCTAGTCTTCTCTTGTGGGGGGATTGAAATAAGGGTGGAAAAGGGGCATGGTTTAATTTTCTCCTGGTGAGTATTCAAAAACTAACGGATTAGTTAAATATTTTCATATATGCCCCTGATGGAGCTAGTGTAGTTCTTGGTTTCCATTAAACTCCCTGTATTCATTCCTTTTTACTTAATAAAACCTTGTTTAAATATCCTAGCCTTGTTGCAGCTTTGCTTGTTGGTATTAAAGGAAGAGTCTTGTGTCCAAAAATGGGCAGGTATGTTAAAGGTGGAAGGGCATTCCCTTCCTGTTCATCCTAAACCAACCTAGTAATCATGGGTGTCATTAGTGAGAGTTGATCTGTCAACTAGAGATGAGGCTTCATGCCTCTGCTATCCTTTTTTATGTGGTGATCCTTTGCCAATTTGGGAAAATCTGGGTCTAATGTATATTATGGACAGGAACAATTTCTTTACAGAAAGCCATGGCTCTATTGGATTCTTACACGTAATGTGGCACTTACTGTTTTCATCTGTGGAGACCTCCTGAACCGTGCGTCTTGGGCACGTGTTTCAAGGTGGCACTGAGTGTGTCTTTCTAATTGGCTTGAGCTGTTAGGAAGAATCCTTAGGCTCAGAAGTAGGATAGAAGAGAATTGGAACAATAATAACATTAACCTAATGTAATAGGCTTTTTCCCCCTCATATTTCTTTTTTCTTTTCCTTTTTTTACTTGTTATATGAACAAACCTAAGCTAATTAGGTGCTTTAATTTCGCAATGGTTTTCCTGCTTCTAAGTCTTTACTTAGTAGCTATTTATATAGAAAGTCATTACAATGTTAATTAGCAGCTATTTATATAGAAAGTTAATACAGCTGGATTTTTTTGTGTGTTAATCACTGGACTTTCATAGGAGCAAAGAGAAAATTGGTGAGTTCTGTTGCCTTGGCTGGGCATGCTAATAAGGGAAACAAGTAATTATTTTAATATTTTGCTTTTATTTGAGAGCTAAATGGGTCATCTTTCTTTTTACGTAGCCAACCAATGCTACGAAGCATATTGAAAAAAAAAGTGAATTTCCTTACTTTTGAACAAAGCTATAACAATTCCAATTTTTGTTTTTTTAATTAGTGAAAGAAGAATTGCCCTTGAATGTGAGTAAACCATTTCCAACTCTCCTTCAAGGCTCTTTATGTACCCTTATAAGGAAGTCTACTGCCACCTAGCGTCTAATCCCTAGAATAAAGTAATTACTGTGTTTGAAAATATTTCTAAAACTGACTGCACCGCTTGATGGCACTATGGACACGTAATTAAAGACATAACTTCCAGTTTATGAAATAGTTGATTCTATCCCAGTTCTTAAGAATTTGCTAAATGTGGGTAATACATTGTTTTCCTTTTCAGGTTAAGTGTTGTATTTTCTAAGAAAATCTGGCATCTTTTTGGAACTGTTGTTTCAATTCTCATAGTCATGAGGAAACTGAATACATTCAGACTTAATTCCTGATCTTTGACGTTTAAAGGCTTTAAATAGTTCGAACTAGATTGTACTCTCTCTCTTTTTCTTCTCTGTATCCATATAACTATAATCCAAACCAATTTCAACTTGGAGAGAAAGGTTTAAAACATTTACATAAATATAGGCTTACTAAATGAAAATATGCAACACATTTCCCACATAACCCAAAAAAAGAAAAACAACCCAGATGAAACTGTTTTAGAACAGAGGCCCTTTTGTATTTATAAAGCGTGGTGGTGGTGGGAATAACTTCTGTTTTTAAGCACTGAATCTAGTCAGAAAAACATACTTGCTAAAAAAGAACATTGGTCTGAGATGATGATTCATTGTAAAGTGACACACAGCTTGGGACCAGAGAAATAGAGAATGTAACTATGGAAATTTTTGTAATTTATTATGTGAGCATACTTCAAGCTTAATTTTGCTTTTGGTACACCATCAAATTTAGTACTAGTAATAGTAGACAATGAAGTTTGTTCCATGTCTTCTAATAGGCAGATTCTTGAAGAAACTGCTCTAACAACTTGAGCTGCCTTATGTTTATGCAAAGAAGAGAAGGACAAAACAAATCAATGTTTGAAAACATAACAACTGATTAAAATAAACATTGCACACTAAGCACATCAAGACATCAAATGAAATTTCAGTGCTTAGAATCATGTAATATATATTTGCAGAGTGCCTTGGTATGGGTGTAATAATGTACACTATAGCTTTTGTAGTTTGTATAAGTCTAATATATTATTGATGAGAGTGTAATTGTAATGATTCTGTCTAAATACTGCTGCTAGTGAAGCAGGAAGACTAGTTGCAAAAAGCTTTGTTGGTGTGTTCTGGTGTCAGTGGCTATCAAGATTTTAAAGGTTTATGAGTAATGAGTTCTTGTAGCTTGTTGAAGAGTGATAGAATTTTACTTGTTTTGATCAGATTTCTCTATCATACCTTTCGGCCATTATTTCAGATCTCCATCATTTTCCCCAACATTTAACTTTCAGTGTTCTCAATAGAGAGCCTTGTCTCTTACTTAACTGGGAAAGTTGTGATTGTCAATTGTCAGCCCTATCCCACACCTGCTAACACACAGGCATTTCCCTCTCTTTCTCCATACTCAGAGGATGATGTGCTCCTCTTACTGATCAAAGCCAACCTTCTCTTACTGTCCTTGATTCCATTCCTCCCCTCTCCTATTCTCTTTTGCTGAAACGTTGCTTCATTCATCATTCTCACTCTGATTTGTATCTTTCAACTTAATCTTCCTATTGGTTCTTACCTGGGTCTATAAACCCAAAGTCTCTCTCATCCTTAAAAAACAGACAAACAAAATACCCCAAAAAACAACAAAATCCAAATTCTCACTACAGAAACAAACAACAACAACAACAACAAAAACAAAAACAGACACATCACACAAAAACCAGTCCTGTTTTGAACTGAAATTCCCCTTTGACTTCCTTTCTATCTTTTTCCTTCCTTTTTTATTCATGAGCTGTCTCCACATTTTCACCTACTTTTTACTTCTCAAGTTACTAAATTCTAGTTTGCTTTCCTACCACTACACTGATACTATTTATGAAAGTTGCCAATGACAATTTTAAGTCTTTAATTTATTGGACATATATGCCAAATTTGAGAGAACTGATCACAACCTCCTTCTTGACACTGTCCAATACTCTCTGTAACTTTCTGGTAAATGCTTCTTGATCTTTTTATCCTCTGCTCATTCCTTAAATGCTGGTATCCTCTTTGTTTGATTCTCAGACCTCCCATATTCTCACTCCACATCAAGAAATTCTTTGTGTTCAAGAAAATTGTGTGCAGAATTTTGGATATTTGGTGATGTGCAATTTTCTGGTGAGAAATTCTGTCTCTTAGAGCAGATTTTCAAAGGCATTCATGTCTCTCAAAAGGTTAATAATCTTTGTTGTATGTAGTCTTCTAAGGTGATCTTAGCAATTGGTTTAGTTTTTTTAAACAACTGTCATCTATCAAGTACTTACTGAGTAAAAGTCTAGTATCTTTTTCAAGTAATCTTCAACACAACTCAAGTAGGTCTGATAATCCTCACTTTACAGATTAGAAAGCAGGCTCATGGAGAGGTTAAGCATCTCTGCTAAGACAATAAAGTTAGTAGATGGTTGTCATCATTTTAACTCCCATTTATTTGTTATAATTCTCAAACCTGTTTCTCCTGTTCTATTTCCTAAGCATCAGGTTTATGAACACCTTGACAGTTCATTTCCATGGATGCCATATAGGCTCTCAAGCTCAACATTTCTAACACTGAACTCGTTCTTTTCTTTCCCCAACCTGCTTCTCATGTATTCTCCATTTATGGGACCATGAGACAGTTATCTTGATTATCTCCTCTCCTCTCCTACATTCAACTAGTTCTCAATACTGTTGAATTTATATCCAAATTATTGCTGTTTCGGTTCAAGTGCTAATCAACTTTCACCTTGCTTTCGTTGTCCTACCTACCTAAAATCATTTGATGGCCCAGAATTTTATGGTGACAAAATAAATGGAATAAGAGGCCCTCTGTGATCCCACTCTTACCTACCTCTCTATAACCACCTCCTACCTCTTCTGTCTCATAAATTACACTTCAGTTACATTGAATTACTTGGTGGTCCTCCTGTTTTTTCCTCACTTTCATGCTTGTGCTTGTTGTGCTCTGTCTGAAATGTACTTCACTTCCTTCTTCATCCAGTGAAATCCTATTCAGTCTGGTGTCACCAGATGAAGACTTACTTGCTCCCCTCCCTATGCCAACATGACTTGCTGATGCAGTTGTTGAGAAAAGGAAGAGTTTAAGATGACTTCAAGGTTTTGGCTCTATCAACATGGAAGGATGGAGTTGTCATTTTTTTGAAATGGGGAAGACTGAAGCTTTAGAGGCTAAGATCTGGTTTTGAACACATGGATTTGGAATGACTATTGGATTTCCAAATGAAGTTATTGATAATACCTTTGACCAGATGAGGATGGAAATCAGAGGAGTGGCCCAGACTGGAGATATACATCATCCCAAAGATGGTATTTAAAGCCACGAAACTGGATGAGACATAAGTGATCTGGATTAATAAAGAGGATAAGGTCCAAAGACTGAGTCCTGAGGCACCTGGGGTATCTTAAGAATCTTTTTATGTATCTGTGTCCCCAGCAAATGATGAGATCTTTGAGCTCCTGGGCAATACTTTAGTCACCCTTTTCTTGTAAGTACTTTGCATAGTATTATATGCATAAACTTTATTTAATAAATGTATGTTGAATAAAGTGAATGAATCAATGGATGGATGAGGTGAAATGAATGATATTAAATAGAGTTCACCAATTCACAAATCGTGAGGACTCAAGCCAGTAATGAAAATAAATAAAGCAGCTTAGGTGTCAGTAAAAGGGAATGGTGAGGGCCATGGGAAATTGAGAAGTAAATGCTTTTACTCAACTCTATTTTGTTGTTACCATGCAGGAATGTGGGTCAAGCATAGCCAATCTTTCTGACTTTTCAAGAAGCTGGAAATCTGATTGTTTTGTTGTAGAAAGCCTATAGCCATAAAATTTGTCCATTAAGTAATTAAATGGATTTTTTTGGTTTAACTTGAGTAAGTAATGTCTTTAATTTGGAGTCCAGAGATTTAATTACCACAAATATCAGTTTTCCCATCGGAAAAATGGGGATGGTAATGTTTGCCATAATTATCTAACAGGGTTATTATGAGAATCAAATACGATAATCTATCTTTAAGGGATTTGAAAGGCTTAAATGGAATGCATCTATGAGGTGTTATTACCACGTCACTCCAGAGATTAATCCAGGATAAGGCAGAAATAAGTAGCTGAGCTTATGATTTTAGCCACTTTGATATTATATCATGGACTCTTTCCCCAAACACTTAATTATTTTTTCCCTTAATTTAAAATTCTTACTAAGCTTTTGAATCAGGAAATTTATAGAATACTGTAATATGGGGTATCCTGCTAATGGAAAATTTAAAGTATTTCTTTTAATGAATAAATATAATTAATAATTTTAGAAATTAGGCAATACAACTGTGTCACCTTGAGAGTAAAAAATCAAGACAGAGAAAGTATATGGATAGAACAGAGTTACCCGTCTAGTGGAACTAAAGCCAGTGTTTTCACATTTCTAGTCAAGGGAAATGTTTTTCCACTTTAGTTTATGTTTTTCATGTGTATAAATATTAATCATCTATATTACATATAGATAAATATAAATACATACTTGTCGTATATTACACAATAGCAACACTATTTGCCAACCTTCCCTGAAGTCCTTATGGTATATACAGTATAAAAGTGAAATTTTGTAATGAAGTTCTTTGGGTAATTCATTAAGAAAATACAGTAGGACCTCATTTTTCACAAGCAATATTTCTAATACCCTTCATGAAAGTTGAACATCACATGTAATAGACAGCCCCATTATTTAATAAGTATTTCCTATATGAATATACCTATCAAACGTTTTTTATAAATAAGGCAAACACTCTACTAACAGTAAGTAAACAAAATTAATTACAGAAATAATTTTTAAAAATTTTAATTTTCTCTTTCTCTGCCTTTGTTTTTTGATTGCCAGTTGCATATACCTGAATTCGTGTGTTGAGTTTGTGTAAAATGAGGTACTACTGTACCCTTTGTTGGAGTCTAAGACAAACTATACTGTATAGAATTCTGTTCTATATCATTAATTGATATTGCAGTGAAGTTTCACAGTGTTTCTTTAAAAAGTTATTTCCCTCATTTAAAAGTATTATATATCCCTCATAGAATATTTGAAAAATATAAAAATTGAAAAGAAAAATACGAAAATTGAAAAGAAGAAAGAAAAATCACCACTAATTTCAGTAACCAGAGATGTCCCTTGTTCAAATTTTGGTGTTTCTTTGTGGAGCAAAAGTGGAATCATAATTTAGAGTGTGCTTTGTATCTTACCTTTAAACATTGTGCCATTAAATATCCTTCAATCCTATAATTGTTAACAGTTTTGATAATTGTTGTCCTTATTTTTCCATCACAGTCTACAATCATGTAGAAAAATACATGATATGGTTCTTTGACCATCTTTTCATCTTAGCTTGTTTATGAATTCATCTTGTGAAAATAACAGTAAATTTAAATAAGGATAAAGGGATTCCATATTCTGAGATAATATCTGCACAGCTTTCTGATGATTTATTTGACTAATGAACCATAATAATCCATCAAATTTTTTTTTTTTTTTGGCTTAAATGTATGGATTGAATTGTCACTACAATTTTGCTAAAGTAATTGAAATGGGAGCACCAACTGGTACACCTGGCATCAACAATCCATGACCTCTAATTTAAGGAGATGTGAAACAAGATGCCCTTCTTAAAGTCAACTGGTTATTCTAAGTGTTATTTATTCTCCAAGGCTGATTTCATCCTTTGAATTATATCTAAGTAACCTAGTAACAAATACTTTCACTCCTACATGATTATGTTTTCCTGCCCACAATGTATAATTTTACGGCATTTTGTTATCAATGAAAGCTAAATGGCTTTTGAAATAAATATGCTAAAAACAATAACATGATAGTGCTTGCTATCTTTAATAATTTAGTATTGTTAAAAGTTGGGAGTATGTTAACGGGAAATTAATTCTAACGAGGAATCTGAGAATGAAGACACTGATTCTTCCCCACTCAATAAGCATCAGGAAACTAAGGAACCTTGCTGTCCTCATATACCACCACATGTTTTTGATACTGATAGTGAAGAACTGGTTGTACCCTCCAATAATGGGTCATGTTTATCTGAACATTTACTTATGAATACCAAAATAATATTCACTAAAAATGAGAAATGGAAAGGCCTCACTATACTGAATGGAACAAATAACTCATACGCCACGAGTCCTACATTGGAAACTATCCCAATTAAAACTGACAGGGAGGCAAAACTAGCCCAAAAAGAAAAGGAGAAAAGAAGTAATGATGTAGAGCCTGAGAAAGGCTGGGAAACTGTAAAAGTAATAAGAAAAACCTCTCCAGTGTTGTTAACCACAGACAACACAAGACCATCCTGCTCTTTATGAGTCATAGTTAATTACAAGATTATGAATACATTCTTTTTTAACTCAATTTTATTGAGATATATTCACATACCATACAGTTATCCAAAGTGTACAATCAATTGTTCACAATACCATTATATAGTTGTGCGTTCATCACCACAATCAATTTTTGAACATTTTTATTACTGCAAAAAAAGAGAATAAGAATAAAAATTAAAGTAAAACAGAACACCCCAAACATCCCATCATCCCCATCTCACCCCATTATTCATGTACTTTTTGTCCCCATTTTCTACTCATCTGTCCATATATTGGATAAAGGGAGTGAGAGCCACAAGGTTTTCACAATCACACAGTCACACAGTGTAAACTATATAGTTACACAATCATCTTCAAGATTCAAGGCTACTGGGTTGCAGTTCAACAGTTATGAATACATTCTTTTTTTTTAAAAATTCAGTTTTATTGAAATATATTCACATACCATACAATCATCCATGGTATGCAATCAACTGTTCACAGTACGATTGTATAGTTACGCATTCATCACCACAATCTATTTCTGAACATTTTCCTTACATCAGAAAGAATCAGAATAAGAATAAAAAATAAAAGTAAAAAAAGAACACCCAAACCATCCCCCCCATCCCACCCTATTTGTCATTTAGTTTTTATCCCCATTTTTCTACTCATCCATCCATACACTAGATAAAGGGAGTGTGATCCACAAGGTTTTCACAATCACACTGTCACCCCTTGTAATCTACATTATTATACAATCGTCTTCAGGAGTCCAGACTACTGGGCTGGAGTTTGGTAGTTTCAGGTATTTAATTCTAGCTATTCCAATACATTAAAACCTAAGAGGTGTTATCTACATAGTGCATAAGAATGTCCACCAGAGTGACCTCTTGACTCCATTTGAAATCTCTCAGCCACTGAAACTATTTTGTTTCATTTTGCATCCCTCTTTTGGTCAAGAAGATATTCTCAATCCCACAATGCCAGGTCCAGATTCATCCCCAGGAGTCACATCCTGTGTTGCCAGGGAGATTTACACCCCTGGGAGTCGGGTCCCATGTAGGGGGGAGGGCAGTGAGTTCACCTGTTGAGATGGCTCACTTAGAGAGAGAGAGGGCCACATCTGAGCAACAAAGAGGTACTCAGGGGGAGACTCTTAGGCACAATTATATGCAAGTTTAGCCTCTCCTTTGCAGTAACGAGCTTCATAAGGGCAAGTCCCATGATCGAGGGCTCGGCACATCAAACCGCCAGTCCCAGTGTTTGTGACAACATCAACACCAGTCCAGGTGAGGAAGTCCAGCACTTCTGCACCTTCCCCCAGCTCCTCAGGGCAGGGGGGAGGGGAGGCTGTAAATATATTTTTTATTCTCTGCCCAAATTACTTTGGGATATGTCACTATTTCACTCTAACCTATACTAACCTACCTTATCTCACTTCCTATTCAAAGTTCCATGTAATTGTGGTGTTTGAACAAACCGACTGTAGAGTTATATTGTTTAGAAAATATAGATCCTGCACCAAATACACATTTCTTCCCTTGGTCTCACATGGAAGTTGAAGTTTTAAAACACAGTCAGTTTCGACCTTTACCCTTTGGCCTGGTTCGCCCTAGTCTTAACCAGATCTGCTTCATTCATATCACTCATTGAAGTCTGGGCTCTTTTTCAGCTTTTTTTTTAACAGTTGCTGTATGCACTAATACTGACATTCATATCTGCCGAGCTCTAGCTCTGAGTTTCAGGTATCTCAGAGATACGCATTGTTCCAGAGACCAATCAGGTTATACACTAAGAGATCAGCATCTCAAAGTTTAGAGACAGGCATTGCAGTTCAGGAATAGAGTTGACTGCTGTAAGAGTTTACAATCTAGGGACTATTACAATAATCATGTCCACATTAGGCTATGTTCTAAGATTCAATTCTGAGTTTACACATTGTAGTTAATCCATATTGGTGAGGCAGTATAGTGTTTGCCTTTATTTCTGTTGTACTTCACTCAAATACTGTGTACAGGATCCATTCACCTTGTTGTGTGTCTCACAGCTTATGAATACATTCTTAACCAATTACATGCTTGCTAAAATGAGGTAATACTTTACTTAAGACTAATGATTAATCCAGAAATACATATGTCTATTATCTTAGTTCACTTAAGTTTTAGTACGAGTCACAGGATACTTGCTTTTTTGATTAAGGTTGAACTAAGACTTTATTGCTTGCTAAATATAAAGAAAGAAGTGTGGCTCATGTGATTAAGTTTGAAGTTTTAAGTAAGAAACCCCTATGCCAGTGCCAGAAAATTTCAATTTATTAAAGATGCAATCTTTATCACTTACAATATAAATACCCTGTGCTAAGAGTGCACAGGGACACTCTTCATATTCAGCTGCAACTGGAGAAACTAGATTTCCCAGGTTTGGTAATGTATTAATTTATAATTGCTTTGCAAACCTGTTCCTTTTACCTTAAGTGCTCCTTTAGTAAATATATGTAGAATTTGAATTCTTGTCTTGAGTGCTCTTTACTTTAAAATTATTGGCCACCCAATACTCTTATTTGAGTGGAAGGTTGCTTGAAGTCCAAGCTTACTGAATTGCAAACAGATAAGGTTTAGACCTTTTCTAAATGTGATCACTAGCTTGAGGTATAAAGAGATGAATCCATGACAAGTGTCGTATTGATCGTTACACCTCCAGAGCATCTGTTGTCTTGTTTTCCTTGCTGTTGTTTCTTCTAAAATTTCAGAAAAGATGACTTGAATACCAGTTTTACATCATTGAAATGATGTACAGATATGAAAAGTTTGATGGATTTTTGGTGCATGCTTTGCTTTTATAATAGGGTCCAGCTGACAAAGAATTTTAAGTTGTACCTCTTTATCTCACCCAGAATTGGGACAATATTAAGGGTGCCACAATGATTCTGAATCCAGTGAGTCAGAGAGCTCTCTTATTTTCTATTTTCTGCTTTCAGAGAGGACATTCCATGCTTTTTCTGTTTTAAATATATGTATTTATAGGAAACAGGCCATTCTTTCATTCCCAGTTCTCACATTTAGGAAATATCCTGCAATATTCATAGGGAATCATATTTATTTAACATACTATATAAAAGTTTTGTGAGCTTTTAACAAAAATTATAGAAATAACCTCTTATTCTTTTCATAATAGAGTAAAATGCCAGGTTTTTAAACATAAACACCTGAAGACTCATCAATCCTCTCTGAAAAAAAATTTGATGAGGTTTTCCTATGGTCTTTTATGGAATTATAATACCAACTTTAATATCTATTATCACATGATGTAAGTATGTATATACAAGTGAAAAGTGTCACTTTTAAAAAAAATTTCAATTCTTCAATGAGAAGATGTTGACAGAGTGATAAAAGAGGATAGCACAGACATAAAAAGTCTATAACATCACATGCAGCTGGGTTAAGAGCTTGGAAAGTATTAGGGTGGTTTACTATCAGAAATACCATAAAGGTTTACCTAGTTGGCTGAAGCTAGTACAGCTGTTATCTTCTGTTTCTAATATCTGGATTATGTCAGCATGATCTTTTTGCTCTTTTAGTTTTTCCAACAACAGTGCAAACAATTCCCTATATTAAATCTCCATGTTTGAAATAACTAGTGTGTTTTCTGTTTTTCTTACTGGCTATGAATTGAAACCTTTTCTTTTAAACTGAAGGTAGATAAAAGTTTATTTTTTCCTCTTCTTAATTAGTGGGTGGGACTGGGCAACATGACCATTTTAATTTGAGGCAAAATAATGGAGATTCATTTTCTCTGCATATCTGAGTTAGAGTGAGAATGAAATTTGCAGTTTCACTGTACAAGCTTCTATTTTTTACAGCTTAGAACTTCATTTAGGATTAATGATTCTTTGTCATGTTTTTGTTAACAAAACTTAATAATTTTGTGTAAGATGATCCCAGAGTTTTCAGTATTTTACAGTCACTGTTCAGAAGAAATTTGTAAGTAGAAACATTTTCCCAAAACTGTAAAATGGCCCCCCTTTAAATTTAAGATACTATATATTAAGCCATCCATATAAATCAGATTATGGCTTTTAATAATTTTCCATTTATTTAAAAATATATGATACCCTCAGAGATTTCTATTATGATCAACCCAGCAGAAATCCTCAATGTCATTTTCTATTCTGTCCCCTACCATTTCCTACAGGCTACACACAGATTTAGAAATCTTTCTTATCATAGGATTATAATTATTCATTAAATGATAACCTGCTTCCTTTCAAAAAAGGGTTTAAGATACTTTACTGGATCACATACTGTATAACATAAAAATTAAAGAAATTCAGTTAGAGGGAAAGAAATTTAGAAGGGTGAAATATAACCAAAGGAAAAGTTAATAACACATAGAAATCTATGTCGTGAAGTCTTATACAATTTTTAAAGATAGTTACATATTTAGTTATAAACTTTTTATTAGCCAAAGCCCAAAGGACAACATGATCAAGTGAAGAATCACATTGTCTATATTAAAACAAAAAACAACAAAACATACAGATAACACTGGAGAAGCTAATATTTTTCTGGTTATGAGATTTGAGGAAAATTTCTCCTTACGGGTGCTTTAAAATTAGGCACGGAATCATGGGAGGGACACTATTTACAACATCCTTACAATCAAATTAACTAGTGTTGTGTGGCTGTTTCCAATAAGTCTTTCAGCATACGTTGAGGCCCTTAGGCTAAAAGACTATGCACTAAACACAATTCTCGGCATGTGGACAGAACAGAGGGAAACGACGACAAAAAAGTGCAATCCAAACCCCAATCTTTCTTAAAATCTGGATTGCTCCAAAGATAAAAATCTATATTATTTCTCAGTCATGTAGACTCTAACCCTTTAATTAGTTCTCCATGAATATTATATCTTGCATATTTACTTTTTAAAAAAAATTTAATTTTTATTGAGATATATTCACATACCCTACAATCATCCACAGTGTACAATCAGTTGTTCATGTTACCATCATATAGGTGTGCATTCATCACCAAAATCAATTTTTGAACATTTTCATTACTCCCCCCCAAAATAAACTAAACTAAAATAAAAAAATATTAGAGAAAAGAATAAAAATACAAGTAAAGAAGAACACCTAAAACATCCCATCCCCCCTCCCTCCTATTATTCATTTACTTTTTGTTCCCATTTTTCTACTCATCTGTCCATACACTGGATAAAGGGAGTGTGAAACACAAGGTTTTCACAATCTCACTAGTCACACCATGTAAGCTACATAGTTATGTAATCATTTTCAAAAATCAAGGCTACTGGGTTGCAGTTCAACAGTTTCAGGTATTTCCTTCTAGCTATTCTAATACTCTAAAACCTAAAAAGGGATAGTTATATTATGCATAAGAATAACCTCCAGAATGACCTCTCAACTCTATTTGAAATCTCTCAGCCACTGAAACTTTGTTTCATTTCTCTTCCAGTTTTGGTCAAGAAGTCTTTCTCAATCCCACAATGCTGGGTCCATCATCCCCGGGAGTCATGTCTCACATTGCCAGGGAGATTTACACCCCTGAGAGTCATGACCCACATAATGGGGAAGGCCATGAGTTTACCTGCCAGGTTGGCTTAGAGAGAGAGGCCACATCTGATCAACAAAAAAAGGTTCTCAGGGGTGACTCTTAGGCACAATTATAAGTAGGCTTAGCCTCTCCTTTGCAGTAACAAGCTTCATAAGGCAAGCCCCAAGACTGAGGGCTTAGCCTTCTAAATTGGTAGTTTCCAATGCTTGTGAGAATATCAGTAATTCCCAAGGTGGGGAAGTTTAATATTTCCACGTTTTCTACCAGTCCCTCAGAGTGGCTTTGCAAATGCATTTTTATTGTCTGCCCAAATTATTTTGGGATGTATGGGGGCTTCACACTAACCTATACAAATCAACTAGATCTCACTCAGTATTCAAAGTTTCATATATTTTTGGGGGCTTCACACTAACCTATACAAACCAACTAGATCTCACTCAGTATTCAAAGTTTCATGTATTTTTGGATATTGGCTTTTGATAAACTTGGGCAGTGACAGTTGGATATTTTATTGTGTGACAAAGACCTTGGAGCAATTATTTGAAGTTATTGATTGAAGTACATGAATTTTTAAAACTCATATGTTTGAATAATTATATATTTTAACATGGAGGTATTAAGTGCTCAAGGAGCATGACATGCAACTTTCAAATGTTTAAAAAATGGATAGATGGATAGAGAGAATGATGTAACAAATGTTGCAAAATGTTAAAAAATGGTAAATCTGAGTATCTGGGTAGGCATGAGATATATTGCAATTCTCTGTATTAGCTCGGTATTATTATTATTATTATTAATATTTTTTATCTTCATTTTATTGAGATATATTCACATACCACGCAGTCATACAAAACAAATCGTACTTTCGATTGTTTACAGTACCGTTACATAGTTGTACATTCATCACCTAAATCAATCCCTGACACCTTCATTAGCACAAACACAAAAATAACAAGAATAATAATTAGAGTGAAAAAGAGCAATTGAAGTAAAAAAGAACACTGGGTACCTTTGTCTGTTTGTTTGTTTCCCCTATTTTTCTACTCATCCATCCATAAACTAGACAAAGTGGAGTGTGGTCCTTATAGCTTTCCCAATCCCACTGTCACCCCTCATAAGCTACATTTTTATACAACTGTCTTTGAGATTCATGGGTTCTGGGTTGTAGTTTGATAGTTTCAGGTATCTACCACCAGCTACCCCAATTCTTTAGAACCTAAAAAGGGTTGTCTAAAGTGTGTGTAAGAGTGCCCACCAGAGTGACCTCTCGGTTCCTTTTGGAATCTCTCTGCCACTGAAGCTTATTTCATTTCCTTTCACATCCCCCTTTTGGTCAAGAAGATGTTCTCCGTCCCACGATGCCGGGTCTACATTCCTCCCCGGGAGTCATATTCCACTTTGCCAGGGAGATTCACTCCCCTGGGTGTCTGATCCCACGTAGGGGGGAGGGCAGTGATTTCACCTTTCAAGTTGGCTTAGCTAGAGAGAGAGGGCCACATCTGAGCAACAAAGAGGCATTCGGGAGGAGGCTCTTAGGCACAACCATAGGGAGGCCTAGCGTCTCCTTTGCAGCAACCGTCTTCCCAAGGGTAAAACCTATGGTAGAGGGCTCAACCCATCAAACCACCAGTCCCCTATGTCTGTGGTCTTGTTAGCAACCATGGAGGTGGGGTAGGCGAATACCCCTGCATTCTCCACAGGCTCCTCAAGGGGGCACTACATATTTTTTTCCTTGTTTTTCTTCCCCTTCTTTTTTAAATCAACTGTATGAAAAAAAAGTTAAAAAGAAAACAAACATACAATAAAAGAACATTTCAAAGAGACCATAACAAGGGAGTAAGAAAAAGACAACTAACCTAAGATAACTGCTTAACTTCCAACGTGTTCCTACTTTACCCCAAGAAAGTTACCTAATATAGCAACATTTCTGTGAACTTGTTCCTACTATATCCATCAGAAATTAACAGACCATAGTCATTCCTGGGCATCCCCAGAACGTTAAATAGCTTATCTGTTCTTCTTGGATTATTGTTCCCCCTTCCTTAATTGCTCTCTATTGCTAGTTCCCCTACATTCTACATTATAAACCATTTGTTTTACATTTTTCAAAGTTCACATTAGTGGCAGCATATAATATTTCTCTTTTTGTGCCTGGCTTATTTCGCTCAGCATTATGTCTTCAAGGTTCATCCATGTTGTCATATGTTTCACGAGATCGTTCCTTCTTACTGCCGCATAGTATTCCATCGTGTGTATATACCACATTTTATTTATCCACTCATCTGTTGAAGGACATTTGGGTTGTTTCCATCTCTTGGCAATTGTGAATAATGCTGCTATGAACATTGGCGTGCAGATATCTGTTCGTGTCACTGCTTTCCGATCTTCCGGGTATATACCGAGAAGTGCAATCGCTGGATCGAATGGTAACTCTATATCTAGTTTTCTAAGGAACTGCCAGACTGACTTCCAGAGTGGCTGAACCATTATACAGTCCCACCAACAATGAATAAGAGTTCCAATTTCTCCACATCCCCTCCAGCATTTGTAGTTTCCTGTTTGTTTAATGGCAGCCATTCTAACTGATGTTAGATGGTATCTCATTGTGGTCTTAATTTGCATCTCTCTAATAGCTAGTGAAGCTGAACATTTTTTCATGTGTTTCTTGGCCATTTGTATTTCCTCTTCAGAGAACTGTCTTTTCATGTCTTTTGCCCATTTTATAGTTGGGCCGATTGTACTATTGTCATTGAGTTGTAGGATTTCTTTATATATGCAAGATATCAGTCTTTTGTCAGATACATGGTTTCCAAAAATTTTTTCCCATTGAGTTGGCTGCCTCTTTACCTTTTTGAGAAATTCCTTTGAGGTGCAGAAACTTCTAAGCTTGAGGAGTTCCCATTTATCTATTTTCTCTTTTGTTGCTTGTGCTTTGGGTGTAAAGTCTAGGAAGTGGCCGCCTAATACAAGGTCTTGAAGATGTTTTCCTACATTATCTTCTAGGAGTTTTATGGTACTTTCTTTTCTATTGAGATCTTTGGTCCATTTGGAGTTAATTTTTGTGTAGGGGGTGAGGTAGGGGTCCTCTTTCATTCTTTTGGATATGGATATCCAAGTCTCCCAGCCCCATTTGTTGAAAAGACCATTATGACTCAGTTCAGTGACTTTGGGGGCCTTATCAAAGATCAGTCGGCCATAGATCTGAGGGTCTATCTCTGAATTCTCAATTCGATTCCATTGATCTATATGTCTATCTTTGTGCCAGTACCATGCTGTTTTGGCAACTGTGGCTTTATAATAAGCTTCAAAGTCAGGGAGTGTAAGTCCTCCCACTTCGTTTTTCTTTTTTAGAGTGTCTTTAGCAATTCGAGGCATCTTCCCTTCCAAATAAATTTGATAACTAGCTTTTCCAAGTCTGCAAAGTAGGTTGTTGGAATTTTGATTGGGATTGCATTGAATCTGTAGATGAGTTTGGGTAGAATTGACATCTTAATGACATTTAGCCTTCCTATCCATGAACATGGAATATTTTTCCGTCTTTTAAGGTCCCCTTCTATTTCTTTTAGTAGAGTTATGTAGTTTTCTTTGTATAGGTCTTTTACATCTTTGGTTTAGTTTATTCCTAGGTACTTGATTTTTTTAGTTGCTATTGAAAATGGTATCTTTTTCTTGAGTGTCTCTTCAGTTTGTTCATTTCTAGCCTATAGAAACATTACTGACTTATGTGCATTAATCTTGTATCCTGCTACTTTGCTAAATTTGTTTATTAGCTCTAGTAGCTATATCGTCGATTTCTTAGGGTTTTCTAGATATAAGATCATATCATCTGCAAAGAATGACAGTTTTACTTCTTCTTTTCTAATTTGGATGCCTTTTATTTCTTTGTCTTGCCAGATTGCCCTGGCTAGCACTTCCAGCACGATGTTGAATAACAGTGGTGACAGCGGGCATCCTTGTCTTGTTCCTGATCTTAGAGGGAAGGCTTTCAGTCTCTCACCATTGAGTACTATGCTGGCTGTGGGTTTTTCATATGTGCTCTTTATCATGTTGAGGAAGTTTCCTTCAATTCCTACCTTTTGAAGTGTTTTTATCAAAAACGGATGTTGGATTTTGTCAAATGCTTTTTCAGCATCTATTGAGATGATCAATTGATTTTTCCTTTTTGACTTGTTAATGTGTTGTAATACATTGATTGATTTTCTTATTTTGAACCATCCTTGCATGCCTGGAATGAACCCCACTTGGTCATGGTGTATGATTTTTTTAATGTGTCTTTGGATTCGATTTGCAAGTATTTTGTTGAGGATTTTTGCATCTATATTCATTAGGGAGATTGGCCGGTAGTTTTCCTTTTTTGTAGCATCTTTGCCTGGTTTTGGTATTAGATTGATGTTAGCTTCATAAAATGAGTTAGGTAGTGTTCCATTTTCTTCAATGTTTTGAAAGAGTTTGAGTAAGATTGGTGTCAGTTCTTTCTGGAAAGTTTGGTAGAATTCCCCTGTGAAGCCATCTGTCCCTGGGCATTTATTTGTGGGAAGATTTTTGATGACTGATTGGATCTCTTTGCTTGTGATGGGTTGGTTGAGGTCTTCTATTTCTTCTCTGGTCAGTCTAGGTTGTTCATATGTTTCCAGGAAATTGTCCATTTCTTCTACATTGTCCAGTTTGTTGCCATACAGTTGTTCATAATATTCTCTTATAATTTTTTTAATTTCTTCAGAATCTGCAGTTATGTCACCTTTTTCATTCATTATTTTGTTTATATGGGTCTTCTCTCTTTTTGATTTTGTCAGTCTAGCTAGGGGCTTGTCAATCTTGTTGATCTTCTCAAAGAACCAACTTTTGGTGATATTTATCCTCTCTGTTGTTTTTTTGTTCTCTATGTCATTTATTTCTCCTTTAATCCTTGTTATTTCTTTTCTACTACTTGGTTTAGGATTGGTTTGCTGTTCATTTCCTAGCTTCTTCAGTTGATCCATTAGTTCTTTGATTTTGGGTCTTTCTTCCTTTTTAATATATGCGTTTAGTGCTATAAATTTCCCCCTTAGCACTGCTTTTGCTGCATCCCATAGGTTTTGGTATGTTGTGTTCTCATTTTCATTTGTCTCTATATATTTAGCAATTTCTCTTGCTATTTCTTCTTTAACCCACTGATTGTTTAGGAGTGTGTTGTTTAACCTCCAGGTATTTGTGAATTTTCTAAGTCTCTGATGGTTATTGACTTCTAATTGTATTCCATTGTGGTCAGAGAATGTGCTTTGAATAATTTCAATCTTTTTAAATTTATTGAGGCTTGTTTTATGTCCCAGCATATGATCTATTCTGGAGAAAGTTCCGTGAGCACTAGAAAAGTATGTGTATCCTGGTGATTTCGGATGTAATGTCCTGTATATGTCTGTTAAATCTAATTCATTTATCAGATGGTTTAGGTTTTCAATTTCCTTATTGGTCTTCTGTCTGGTTGATCTATCTATAGGAGAGAGTGATGTGTTGAAGTCTCCCACAATTATTGTGGAAACATCAATTGCTTCCTTTAGTTTTGCCAGTGTTTCTCTCATGTATTTTGTGGCACCTTGATTGGGTGCATAGACATTTACGATTGTTATTTCTTTTTGCTGAATTGCCCCTTTTATTAGTATATAGTGGCCTTCTTTGTCTCTCAAAACATCCCTGCATTTGAAGTCTATTTTATCTGAGATTAATATTGCTACACCTGCTTTCTTTTGGCTGTAGCTTGCATGAAATATTTTTTTCCATCCTTTCACTTTCAGTTTCTTTGTGCCCCTGTGTCTAAGATGAGTCTCTTGTATGCAACATATTGATGGTTCATTTTTTTTGATCCATTCTGCGAATCTATATCTTTTAATTGGGGAGTTTAATCCATTTACATTCAACATTATAACCGTGAAGGCATTTCTTGAATCAGCCATCTTATCCTTTGGTTTATGTTTGTCATATTTTTCCCCTCTGTCTATTAATATCCTTTATTGTACCCATACCGAATCTCTTTAGTACTGAACCTTTCTCCAAGTCTCTCTGTCCTTTCTTTGTTTCTCTGTGTGTAGGGCTCCCTTTAGTATCTCCAGTAGGGCAGGTCTCTTGTTAGCAAATTCTCTCAGCATTTGTTTGTCTGTGAAAAATTTAAGCTCTCCCTCAAATTTGAAGGAGAGCTTTGCTGGATAAAGTATTCTTGGTTGGAAATTTTTCTCACTCAGAATTTTAAATATATCATGCCACTGCCTTCTCGCCTCCATGGTGGCTGCTGAGTAGTCACTATTTAGTCTTATGCTGTTTCCTTTGTATGTGGTGAATTGCTTTTCTCTTGCTGCTTTCAGAACTTGCTCCTTCTCTTCTGTGTTTGACAGTGTGATCAGTATATGTCTTGGAGTGGGTTTATTTGGATTTATTCTATTTGGAGTTTGCTGAGCATTTATGATTTGTGTATTTATGTTGTTTAGAAGATTTGGGAAGTTTTCCCCAACAATTTCTTTGAATACTCTTCCTAGACCTTTACCCTTTTCTTCCCGTTCTGGGACACCAATGAGTCTTATGTTCGGACGTTTCATATTATCTATCATATCCCTGAGGTCCATTTTGATTTTTTCAATTTTTTTCCCCATTCTTTCTTTTATGCTTTCATTTTCCATTCTGTCATCTTCCAGGTCACTGATTCGTTGTTCAACTTCCTCTAGTCTTGTACTATGAGTGTCCAGAATCTTTTTAATTTGGTCAACAGTTTCTTTAGTTTCCATAAGATCATCCATTTTTTTATTTAGTCTTGCAATGTCTTCTTTATGCTCTTCTAGGGTCTTCTTGATTTCCTTTGTATCCCGTACTATGGTCTCATTGTTCATCTTTAGTTCTTTGAGTAGCTGTTCTAGGTGCTGTGTCTCTTCTGGTCTTTTGATTTGGGTGCTTGGGCTTGGGTTATCCATATCGTCTGGTTTTTTCATATGCTTTATAATTTTCTGTTGTTTTTGGCCTCGTGGCATTTGCTGAACTTGATAGGGTTCTTTTAGGATTTGTAGACCAATTGAAGTCCTTATCTCTAATTTATCAGATCTACAGCTTCGTGGAGTACACTTTCTCTAACTAACCAGCAGGTGGCGTCCACGAACCACCTGTTCTCCACAAGCCAGTTCTCCCCTGCTTAGCCTTTTTGGTGAGTGGGGGAGTGAGTCTTGTGGGGTCCAATTGGTGTACCAAGCTTGCGTGTGTAGTTGGTGTTGCCTGCCCTGTATATGGGGTGTGTTTCTGGGCAGTCAGGCATGGGAGGTGGCTCTAACAATCAAATCTCCCTGGTGATCCTAGAGTTTTAAAGCTGCTGCAATAGTCTAATCCTTCAGTTCAGTCCTGCCACAGTTTGTCTCTGCCACTGACCCACAAGTCCTTGGTATTGGCGTATGGCTCCTGAGACTTGCAAGTGGGCCCCTCTTCCAGGCTGTGCACCCCGGGTCCTCTGTTGAGGGATGACTGTGCTATGTCACAGGTGAGTGCCGTCCCCCCAGGGCAGTTCTGGGCTGCTGGGCTGTGTAGGGAGGCTCCCAGTCTGCTAAAATGATGGCTGAATGGGGCTTTGTTAATTCACACTGCTCCACCTTCCCAACTCTGGAACAATCAGCTGAGGTTGCAGGGAAGGCTAATGTCCATGCCCAGTTTTGTGGTGTGTGCCTGTTATTTGAAGCACTTCCGTCACACTGGGTTGTCTGGGGCAGCTCTGGGCTATGGGGCTGGCGATGGGCAGGAGTGTTTCCTGTCCACCAGGATGATGGCTGTGAACGGACACCCCCCTTTTCTTGGGAAGTTGTGGTGTTTAGTGAATTTTCTCAGCCACTGGATTATTGCCTTTTGTCTCAGAGCTCTCTTAATTCTGCTCTTGACTTGACCTGCCCAAATTGCAAGTCTTTGAAGCTTTCTGTATTGGGCTTCTTAGAGTAATTGTTTTAGAAAAAGAAAAAAGGATTAATAAAAAAGGGCCCTCCTCAGAGATCTAATGGCTTATTGAAATGCTAAGAGACAAAGCAGCCAGGGCCATTAAGGAAAGGTCCACAGGGCAGAGAGATCAGCTTTTCTTCAGGATTTGCATATGCGCCTCAGGGCGTGAGCTCTGCCCTTCCCCTTTCTATGTTCACCAGAACTCCTAAAATTCTCTGCTTTTATGTTGGAGTTTTTCATGTTGTTTTTTTTTTCTATGCCTGTCTCCTCTCTGCTGGGCTGGCTGCTCTCAGATTCTCTGGTGTCTGGTCTCAGTCTATCTATGGTTGGAGTTTGGATCAGTAGAATGAGATTCCGATAAGGGCTGCCACTGCAGTTCTCCCTTCTCCTTCCCGGAGCTGACAGCCCCTCCTCCCACGGGACTGAGCCTGGCAGGGAGGGGCGCGGGTCCCCTGGCCGCAAAAACTTACAGATTTCGCTGATCTCAGCAGTTCCACGTTTTCATGAATGTTGTATGAAGTATGCCCAAAGTCAGATTGCTCTGTGGTGTCCAGTCCACACAGTTCCTGGCTTTCTACCTACTTTCCTGGAGGAGTAACTAAAACATACAGCTCACCAGTCCGCCATCTTGCCCCGCCCTCCCCTGTATTATTTTTACAACTGTCCTGTTAGTTTGAAATTATTTCAAAATAAAAGTAAAAAAAAAAAAATTTAAAATCAATGAGCAGAGAGAAAAAACATTGATGTCCCTTTATGAAAATGAATAACATAGACTTTAAAAGTGAATATGAAAATGAACAACCTAGACTTTTACTTTAGCAAGCAGTGGTCCTACCTCTTTGCAGAGGAGGCCTGGAGAACATTATAGACAATGTAAAGATTTTTCTCAGAAAACAATTCTGGGTCTGCTCCAGTACAAGGACAAATCAATAATCAAGATTCCAAAGTTCTACCCTACAAAACCATAGCTTTGACAATTTTAGCCTGGAAAATTTTCAAGACAGAATTAATGAAATAAAAAAATATCCAGAGTCTGTCCGTGAAATGCCTGAGTTTGAGAGCTTCCTAGTGAACCCTCTAGGGAAATTACTCATGAAATGCACTCTTTAATAAGAAGATTGATGTACTGTTTAAGAGTTGTTATAAACAAATCAATTAGAACTTGGAGGGCATCTGCCAAAAACGTGTTTGTGTTATGAGATACAGTAATTGACCTTAAGTCAAGTCTTTCTGTTATATTGTAGGAAAATTATTTATTGAGTCCAGTACTATCACAGAATATTTCTCTAAAAACTTTTTTTCTTCATCTACCTTTTTTTTTCTAAATTAGAGAAGTTTTAGGTTTACAGAAAAATCATGCAGAAAACACAGAGTTCCCATATATACCCTCACCCATGCCGTTTTCTCTATTATTAACATTTTGCATTAGTGTGGTACTTTTGTTATAACTGATGAAACAATATTTTTGTAATTATACTCTAACTGTAGTCCATAGTTAATATTAGGGTTCATTGTTTATGTTGTACAGTTCTATGGTTTTTTAAAGAATTTTTATTCTGGTAACATATATACAACCTAAAATTTCACCTTTTAACTACATTCAGTGCTGTTAATTACATTCACCATGTTGTGCTACCATCACCACCATCCATTACCAAAACTTTTTCATTTCGTCATCCCATACAGAGACTCTGTACCAATTAGGCATTAACTGCCCATTCCCTACCCACACCCCAGCCCCTGGTAACCTGTATTCTAGTTTCTGACTCTATGGATTTCATATTCTAATATTTCACACAAGTAAGATAATACAATATTTGTCCTTTTGTGTCTGGCTTATTTCACTCAACATAGTGTCTTCAAAGCTCATCCATGTTGTCACATGCATCAGAACATCATTCCTTTTTAGGGTTGAATAATATTCTATTTTATGTATATACCACATTTTGTTTATCCATTCATTGGTTGACTGACACTTGATTGCTTCCATCTTTTGGCAATTGTGAATAATGCTGCTATGAACATTGTCGTGCAACTATCTGTTTGAGTCCCTGCTTTCAAATAATTTGGGTGTATACCTAGTTGAGGGATTGCCAGGTCATATGGTAATTCTATTTTCAACTTTCAGAGGAACCACTAAACTGTTTTTCACATTGGCTGCACCATTTTACATTCCCACCATCAATAAATGAATGTTCCTATTTCACCACATCCTCTCCAACACTTGCTATTTTCTGTTTTTCCTCTAAATTTTTTTTTCCAAAGGAAATTATACTCAGGTTATAAAGTTGAGGTGGTTTCTTTCCACTTCCTGTATTTTTGGTGTGATTGTTGTTAATTTGGTATTTGTTTAAAAATTATTAACAAACTGTAAAATGTTAGAATTTTTCACTAATCTATCCTACAAAGGCAGATAATTAAAATAAGTTTCCACTTACTAGTCATGGACCAAAACTTTATGTGTTAAAGAGCTCTTGATTATAGAACTTGCAAATGAGTCATACCTCAATCAGTTATAAAATTCTTTCCTAACTCCTCTCCTCTACCAATGACCCCACACCTTCCTTATTAAAATTTCAAAGTCTAGCTCATATGCTATATAGAATGCCAATAGATCAACAGATATCACCATGTGGGGATGCAGAGGAGGTGGTGAGGAGAAGGGGAAAGGAAAAAGAAAGCTTATAGGTTCTAAGGCTTTCTTTAAAAAAATAAAAACTACTTTTCCTTTGAAATTTCCCTTCAAAAATTGCAAAAGTAATGTGAGTTTAGTTCAACTAGTGAAATAATATAAACATAAATTTTAAAAAAATGAACAATTAATAATTTTTCTCCTTACCCCATCTCCTGGGTTACCACAAGTGACAAATGTTAACTTGGTGTGTATCCTTTTGCATATTTCTATGTACTTGTTCATTCACTAACCTACAAGTGCTTATGTACATGTTTTGGGTGTTGTTGTTTTTACAAAAACACTTCACCATATGTAATAGGCTATAATTTACTTTTACCCCACCTTCAGGAACATCCCTTCAGAACAGTTACATGTTCTCTCTTAAGTTGCTTAATATTCCACAGTGTGATCATATCACAGTCAATTTAAGCATTCCCCTACCAACTTGCAGGTTGTTTTGTCAGTGAGAAAAACAAAACGTAACAAAAAATTGATGAGTTGTCATCAGTCACTCTGGTCACCAAAAAAGGTATGATAAGAACCTATCCCAGGAACCGAGAGAAAGATAGGGCTTAGAATTGCTTTTACCTTTTATTAATTCATTAATTCAATGAATTCAATACTGTTTCCTTTAACATATGTGTATGTGTATGTATATGTGTGTGTACAGCTGAATAGTTTAATAAGCTTGATTCTGGAGAGCCCCGGGAGTTCTTGGAGAAGTTGAGACCTCGACCAGGGGCTGATGTCATGAAGGTTTTTGACTCAGCTGCAGGAAAAGAACTCAAGGATTAGTTAGTGTGTATAGCCAAAGACTCCAAGGACTAGTCAGTGTGTGCTGCTCAAAACTTTAATGCTAGCAAAAGTACATGCTTGAAGGGGGTGAGCAACGGTGAACTCCAAAGGAGGAGAAGCCTTTTTAACTTATATTTTACATAGGTTTGTTTATTTATACCTTGCTTTGATCCCACACCAAAAAAATTTATAGAGGCTTAGGAAAATTCATTTATATAACATGATGAGGAAAGTGGGACAAAGGGGAAAGAAACTTAAGAACAAAGTGAAGCTGGAGCTAATGTCAGTACAGAAATATGCCCAGAGGAAGGGACTCCAGAGACACACCTGGTGCAGGTTTGTCCAGTTTAGTGACCTTGAGACCCAGGAAGTTCAGGTTAAATTCCTCAGATTACGAATTCAGCTTCCTCCATGAAAATGTCCAGGACCTAGATATGGGCTCTTATTTTTTTTTTTTCTTCTTGTAGATACCAAGTAGTTGATATCATCAGCCTAGGCTATGAAGTGAGGAATTTGGAAAGAGCAGAGCAGAGATGGCTCCTTGGTGTCTGGGGCATTGGCTGGGATGGCTCAAATGGCTGGAGGTGACTTGAATGACAGGAGTGGATGTCCACTTCCATGACAGCTTCTTCAATCACACGGTCTCTCCTGGGCTGAGACAGCTGAAAAACAGATTCAGCTGGGGTTGTTGACAGAGTGCCCTTCTATGTACCCCCAGACATGGTGCTCTCATGGTAGTAAGGCATCTGTGTTGGTTCAGGTGTCTCCATGAGTGAGCAAGACAGGAGCTGCATGGCTTTTTATGACCTTGCATTAGAAATCAAGTGGTATTGCCTCCACAGTAGTCACAAGCCTGAATTTGTGGCCAATCCACAAGAGCCTTCATGTGAAATACTTACCTGAGAAGCTCATCTTCACATTTTATTAGAGCACTGAAAAAGGTATTAGCTCAATAATTTTGTGTAAAAGTTCTCTTTTAAAAATGGGGCTGACCATATCTGAGTCAAATCAGATAAAGGCCACAATCTTACAGGTTGTATGTGTCCACAAATTGTCAGTCATCCCTTCAGAGAAGACTTTGACCGAATGATGGCAAGAATTCTTTATTAGGTAATTTAGCTTGAGCTGTTAATCAGCTCTTCTAATGGTAAAAACTACACCAAGACCAAGGTAGAAATGGGCCTTTTGCGCAAAGTTCAGGGTCATTGTTCTAAAAATAAAGCTGAGAAAAGCAAGCCTCTCAGGTGTCACTTGTGATTTGGACTCCCATGATCTCACTCAATGCACTGATACTGTTGGATTCTCTTTCTCCAAATCTGCCTTCATTAGTGGCTCCAACAGAGAAATTCAGGCCCGTTGCAGTCACTGATTATACCTAAGTTTTTTCAATGCAGTAAGAAGTTTATAGTGAAACCATAGCTAACTGGTGAGTATTGCACCAGGTGCTCAGTATATAAAGATTAATAAGATGGGGTGGCTGCCTTCATAGAACTCACAGTCTGGTGGCATTGCAGACATGTGAACAGATAAATTGCATCACATAGCATTGCTTGAAGAGCCACATGATCTCAGAGGGAGAAGAACTGCCACCTGGATGTTAACACTGGATTACTACCTTTAGCTACCCTCTCTTGGTCCACACTTGAGATTTTTGAACCTTCTCTCCTATTTGGTATTCTAGGATGTCTCTTTTATAGACTTCAAACTCAGTTTTCCTCTGCCTAGATTTTCTGGTTTAATGACTAGCTTGGATTTTTTTCCTCTGACATCTCCCTTCCCACCAATATCTGTTTAGATCTTTTTCTTTTCTTCATGCTCTAAAGCCAGAAGGAAAAAGACTCATTCATTAAAAATATATAAACTGAACAGTGACTATGTGCCGGGCAAAATGTTTGATGCTGGGGATACAATGCCGAGTCAGTTAGATACAGTCCCTGTTGCCTGAAACGAGCTCACTTTCCAGCAGGATGTTTCGTAGACCCTTGGAGCTATGTACTTGGCCTAGTCCAATGTGCAGTGATTTAGACACTGAGGGAATCTATTTGACATTTGATCTATTTTTTAAAAAATATAAAAGTTTGCTACATTGAGTGGAGGTAGTGTGGGGAAGATCAGACATCATACATTTCACTCAGAGGTACACACATGCAAAAAATAGGAAGAGCCTGGTTAATTTGGGGGATAAGGAGAAATTCATTTGAGAGTGTGATGAGGCATATCAGAGAGTAAAGCAAGAAAAGTAATCTGGGGTCATATGACAAAGTGCCTTATACGGCCCTTCTGATTAAGTTTGGACTTACTCCTGTAGGCAAGAGAGAGTCAGCAAAAATTTATAAGCAGGGTCATGACAAAATCAGATTTGCTTTTCTTGAAAAAGAGAATCTATGAGGCTGGTCACTGGATTAGGGAAAAGACAAGCTGCAGGAAGTTCAGTTAGGAGACAATTGCATTCCTTTAGATTACAACTGTGAGAGCCTGAGTGAAGAGATTGAAAGCAGGTACAGAGAGCAGAGACAACACATGGTAACCCATTAGTGGGGGAGACTCGACTGATGGTAAGGACATGGATCTAAGGAGGGAACAGAGGAAAGAGGAGCAGCATTAATGAGAGTAAGATGATACCAAGATCTATTTTGGATACTTCCCGGATATCCAAGTGAAGATGAATAAGAGGGGGCTGGAGATTTTGATCTGAACCTTAAAAGGGAGAGGAGATGTACTAGAGACCCATTTTTGGAGGTCATAAAAGAGGTGAATGGACAGAACATTAAAAAAATATTTAAGAAATGAGTAAAAAGGTCAAAAAAGATAGTCTCAGAGACCTAGAAGGAGAACCTGCACTGATTAGCATCCTGAACCTGACTCTGCAAATAAATTCATTACCTTCTCCCTACAAGGGACATGACCCCCAGAGGAATGAATTTCCCAGGTAATGTGGGACATGACTCCCTGGATTGAGCCTGGCCCTGACATCAAGGGATTGAGAATGCCTTCTTGACTAAAAGGGGGAAAAAAAGGTAACAAAATAAGGTTACAGTGGCTCAGAAATTTCAAATAGTCAAGAGGCTATCCTGGAGGTTACTCTTATGCAATCTCCAGGTAGATATCCCCAATGGCCATGGTATGCCAAGCCCTAACCAACAGTTGTCCCAAAATACATAGGTCCCTATCTGAGAGTCTATAAATGTTTCACTCACTAATTTTAGTTTTCAGAAACTTAAATCTTCCAGAGTGTTCCTATGCCAGCTAAGTCCCAAAATTCAGAGGCAAAAACCTCTTCAAGAACATCAACCAGATGCAGCCCCCTTCCTTATAATGTTGACACCCTTTTCAGTGTGAACATGTTAGGGTGGTCACTGCCTAGACACCCCTGAAAATTGAGAAGGTGCTTAAACGAGAGGAAGGGGTAGCAACAGACAAGAGAGGATTTAACAAATGATTATGAATAGAGAATCTTTATATAAATTTTTTTTTTAGATGCTAGGGTATTAGAATAGCTAGAAGGATATAACTGAAATGGTGAATTGTAACCCATAACATTCTTTGAAATTTGCTCTATAGTTACTTGTCAAATTGTATTTTGAGAATTATCTCCTTTCTGTATATATGTTATATTTCACAATAAGGAAATAACTGAAACTATGGAACTGCAACCCATAACATTCTTTGAAATTTGTTCTCTAACTGCTTGTTAAATTGTACTTTGAAAGTTATCACTTTTCTGTATATATGTTATATTTCACAATAAAAATTAAAAAAAAAAAAAGATTAGCATCCTGGAAGGAAGGAAAGTCCAATACTTGAGTGGTATTATGTTGTTGTTGGCTAAAGTCCTGTGAGTGCCTGGGTTAAGTGTTGGCACATGAGATGATGGAGATATAATAAGGGCTAACTGTCAGCCCTGCTGCTTGGGCAGTTGCCACTGATGGTTGCTCTAAAGGACCTTTGTGGTCTCTGGCCCTTCCTTTCGGTTCATGTCAGGCAAGAATCAGAGTAGAGTTAGAACACTCCCTAAATTGGCCCTGCTCCTGAGAAGGCGAATACTCCATAATCTTGGTATACCACTTTCCCAAGGTTGAAAAACAGGAGATGTGATCTTTGCATCTTAGGAGATCATATAACATTTTAACTTTAAACAAGTGTTTCAATTTCTGTGCCTGAATTTCATTTGTCTGTTACATTTGGTTAAACATCACTTTTTGTTTTCTGATAAGCTCTACTGTATTAGAGATGTTTTCAGGTAAACATTCTATACAACTTTATGCTGCAAAACATTACAAATTGTTCTAATAACTCTCTCTCCCACATAGTTGTAAGGCTTTTCTCTTTCTTCATCAAACATGGATGCACAAACTGACCTGCAGAGACTTTTTGCCAAATGCCATTTGTTTCCACAGTTTATTCACTCATTTAATTTACATTGAGAGGCATATTAATTATAAATGCTCCAGTTGTTTAAGATGAGTTGTCTAACCTGCATAGTCACTTGTGAGCAAAGGATCTTATTAGGGAAATCACAGACACTTAAGCAGGCATTGCTCTGAGCTCACCTACCTCTACCTCCTTCTCTGGGGAAGTCACAGACACAGCTAAGTGGCCATCCTCTGACCTTCCACTACCCCTAACTGTTAAATCTAATGAAAAGGCCCCACCAGACATTAAACCAGGAAACTTGGAACAAGCAGCTCCAGATGCTTATCAGAACAGCAATTTTCACTGGCAGGGCTTCCATCCCCTAGGTGAGTAAAAACCAAACTCAAACAATATAGATTTTTCTCTCTACTGACCACAATCTGAAACAATTTTGGCCACCCCAGGAAACCAACCATGATGGGACTTCTTCCTGCTCTTTTGGACTTTTTGTGCTGTTTATGTAACAAAGAGATTGTTTGCTTTTCTGGACTCTTTATACTGTGCAAGTAATAAAGAGATATCATTTGCTGAAAGTTTCTGCTTTGTCCTGCACCTGTGTTCCCATGATTTGCTGTTGTAGCAACGCACTCCACAGATCTGAGTCTGGGTGAGGTACTAAGTGACACTGGAAGTTAGCTCAGAATGATGTTGGCTGAGTGCCCTGGAAGACTTAACATTTAAATACTGGTCCATCCAGCTGGACAAAAGCATTGCCTGTTGAGTAGAAGAGAGTATTGTGGCTAGTCAGGAGACCTGGAAATTATATCGGTCTCCTGGCCGAGACCAAACCAAACATGTAGTCTTCCCTAGAAGAGGTGATATTGAGACGGGGCTTAAAGTCACCCTGCAATTTACTTCCAATATTTAGTCATTGTTAACAGCATTTTCATTTTTATTTCTTCTAAGATCTGTGTAATAACTCCTTTCTTCTCTTTTAAATACTTGGTGTTAATCAGCAATGTAATTGAAGACTTCCTGTTTGGCTTATAAAGTAAAGTACTTCATTGTATGTAATCAACTAAGCTTTCTTTCAGATCATAATCTCTGTTGTGAAATACGGAGGGCAAACATGCCACATCTACTGGCTTGAATCTACTCAGCGAACTGTGCACAAGTTTTACTCTCCTTACTTGATAATAAGTACCTCGAGAGCAGGAGCAATATCACTTCATCCATCCATCATCCATCCATCCATCCATCCATTGATCCACCCATCCATCTATTCATTTATCAAACATTTGAGTCCCTATGTGTGTTGGGCACTGTAGTGGTGTTAGAAATGAACAAGCGATAGTCTCTTCTTTCAAGGAGCTCATGCTCCAATTAGGGCATTGCACGTAAGAATCACCTTTAACAACTAAAGGCCCCTGGTACCACTTGCAGGAAATCTGTTTTAATTGGACTGGGGTGTTACCTTGATCTTGTATTTGTATTTTAGATTGATAACCACTGATTTAGGCAGATAGGCCTATATTATGTTAAGTCTTATAATAAAGAAGCAGCAGAATTTTTTGGAACATAGAAGAAAATAGAGTGATCTACATTTTTCACTCCTCACAGCACTTTGCACAAGGTCTTGAATATAGTAGATAAAGCATTTCTTTAATCAATGAACTTATTACCATTAGTCTCAATCACCTACTTCAATATCACTGGATAATATTCTGTACTGCAATTAAATAAGGACAATTCTTTCCATTATTAATTGACCTGTCCCAACTCAAAGAGTTTTTAGGTCTGGGATGACTTAGTCTTTTTTTTTCTTTTTAAGAATTAATAAACTTAGTTGCTATGTTTAGCTTTCTAGCTTTTTGATTCTACATTTTATTTGAAGAAATGTAATCTTTTTATGGCTAAAATTTTTCTTGTGACCATTTAAATATATTTAGTATTTGTGCAATCTTTTTTTGACTTTGGGGAAGCTAACTTTTTAAAAAAATCAGTTTTATTGAGGTATATTCACACACAATACACTCCATCCAGAGGGTGTAATTCATGGCTCCCAGTATATTCACAGAGTTGTTTTCATCACCACAATCAATTTCAGCAGATTTTCATTACTCTAAAAGAAAAACCCCATATCGTTTATACCCCATTATTATTGATGCTTAGAATTGGTGTGGTACCTTGGTAACAACCAATGAAGGAATATTAAAATATCACAGTTAACTGTAGTCCATAGTTTTCATTAGGTGTTTTTTTTCCCCTTATGCCGCCTGACTGGTTATTTTTTTTATCAATGCCTCCAGGTTTAGTCAAGCAGTTTAATAAATCAATTATGGTACAAGTAAACTACCTATGCTTTAATGTACTGTGTATATTTAAAATTACAATTGCAATTCCCATAAAGGGGCTATGAAAATGTTAAATAATGAACTCCTGACCTGGGGAGAACATTAAATGGGTCATGTAAGCAGTATCATTGTATTGTGTTTCTGTTCCGTGGAGAATCCATTTCTGCTCAGACCCCCAACCTGGAAATTTATTCTTCTCACTCAAATTCAAATGAGGTAAAATCCTCCTCTCCTCACAGTATGCATGAGAAGGCAGAGCACGTTGTTGCAGACTCTGAGGGCACACACAGATCAGGGAGTCTAGCTGTAGTCACACTGAGAGAAACCACAGTTAGCAGAATGAGCTGTTAGAGGCAGACCCTTAGTGGAGTATTGGAGATAACTAACCTCCTTATAAATACTATTGGTAAGTATCTTACAAGTGAACTTTGAGTAGTTTCACAACAAAACTGTGAAGATCTGCAAATAAGCATGCAGTAGAGGAAAATGACATCTTAGTGTAGATCACATTTCCTAGGCTCCCTTGCAGCTAGGCGTGTCCACTTGACTAACTTCTGGTCAAGAGGATGCCCGTGGAAGGTGCATGTGCAATGTTTAGCTTGTATCCTTGAAAGGAATGGGGGTGCCTTCTTCTTCCCTCTTGCTTCCTTCCCACTGGCTGGAAGGTGGATATAGTAGCCAGCTACTTTGGACCATGTGGGTGATACAAGGATAAAAGGAGCTTGGGACCTTGATGACGTCACACAACAGAGGTGCCATATTTGCTCATACATTTATGTGAGAGAGAAATAAACTTCTATCATGTTTAAGCCACTACTACTTTATATGTCTGTCATACAGAGCCTTCACCATATCCTATTATCCTCTCATCTTCTGGGTCACCTCTGTTGAACAAAATATAGTTCCCTGAACTTGCAATGTGATTTTAGGCCTTCTTTATGCTGTTCCCTTTATCTGAAATGCATTTTCTCCACTAACTGGAGGAAATATTTGAAGACTTGGATGAACTATTACTTTCTGTGAAGTCTTCCATGATTTTCGCATGTTGAGGTGATAATCTTTCTTGTTGCCCCCAGTAACCCTTGTGTACAATCATAACAATGACAATATATACACTTTATTGAGTAACTACTCTGTGTTATGTATTGTAATTTACTTTATACACAATATCTCATTTAATCTCATGCAAGTTTTATGATGGGAGGATGTGTTAAACTTATTTTATAAATAAGAAAACTCAGGTTTGGAGAGGGAGGTTGGGTAATTGTCCCAACTCATAAGGTCAGAGTAAAGAGTACAGCTGGGACACAACCATAGATTAACCTGGTTCCAATTATATGTTCTAGGCACCATCCCTTCATTATTGCCTCACATTTATTTCTTTACATGTCTATCTTGTCCAATTATACCCTGAATTCCTCACATGTGGCATATTGTGGGAGCTCAATAGATATGGTTTAATAACTGAAACACCACTGAATTTTTCTCACCTTCCAAAGTTATTATACAACACTAGGAATGCCACACCCTGGGTGCAGGGCTAAGGGCAAGTACTATATTTCACACTCTGATTTCTCTTCAGATCATTTATATGTAATTGATCTTATCCTCCATATCCTAGGCTAGCTGTGGTTACTGTAAGACAGTATATTGGTTAGATGATCTGTAGAGAGTGGGACACAGATTGGTGCCCAACTTGAAGCCGAGACAGAGAGAGCAGAGTGGCTGAGCATTAGGGCAGTGGAGTCAGAAGATCGCCTTAGCGTCTCAGCCCTGGCTCTCCAACCGTGTGACCCTGCACAAGCCACCCAACTTTCTAATCACCGGTTTCCTCTCAATAAAATGCGGATAATCATACCTAACTTACAGGACTTGTTATGAAAATACAACAAGCAAATATAAGACATGTAAGACAGGCCTAATACCCATTAGGTATCCAATAAAGTTTATTATAATCTCTTCAAAAACAAATTATGCATTATTATTTTTTTTCTCATGACAAAAAATCATTCTTTTGCTTTCTAACAGTTCTGTTTTAGTGGTCCACTTTACAGCTTCCTTTAGTCTCAATCCTTCCAGAACCTGATTTATACTTCAGTTCTCCCTGCCCTGGGTGCCACCAAGGTTTCTCTTTCTCAGATCTTTACTGACTGGACAGAAAAATTTCCCTAACAACTGACCTGGTCTGACAAGTTCTGATTTTTGTTTGTTTGATTGATTAGGTGACTTATATGAGCTCAATTAAAGGAGTCTTGGTATTCCTGGACTTTCCCTCTAATTTGCACCAAACATGCAGCAAATTTTTTTAAACTCTTTCATTTCTTTTCATCTTTGCTTCCACAATTCAGCTCTCACATATCTAGGAGTCCTGCTCAAACACTTGCATATGGCCAGCCTGTGAAACAATTCTCGTTTAATACAAACATTGGAATACGCCCTGGGCAAAATCTACTTTTACATTATGATGACTTCTGCTTCATGTTGATATGGTGGTCACATTCAAACCCACTTATAGTTTAGGAGAGGAGTTTTACCCCAGTATCCTTCATTGTCACAGAGTAGATTTTAAAAATTATTATGAATTACAAAAATTATTATTCATTAAAAATTCTTAGAGTTAAAATGTCTTATTGCTGTTATAATTCAGGCAGAATCACATACAAGCATAAAAATGCTCTGCAAAGACTACTTTGCCTGCCTTAAAATTTAAAATCCAATTTCTATAAAAAATAATTTCCTTTTCCAATATGTTTCAGGTACACTATTGCCTGAAAGTGTGGTGAGAATGTAAGTTATGCCCACTCAGCCTGCCTGATCCTCAGTTTTCTCATCTTTAAAATTGCTATCATAACAGTCCCACCTATCCTACAAGTATTTTGTTTTAGTAAATAAATGTGAAAATGTTCAGAAAGTGCTGTGCCAACTGAAGACGCTATGTCTAAAATGTTCTTTTGCCAACTGCCTAGAGAACATTTACTCATTTTTAAGACTCAGATTAAATATCATCTCTTCCATGGAGATATTGCTTTTTCTTATCAGAAGTTTTGAATGGTAGGTGGGTGAAGTTTTTATACTCCCAGAGGCAGGCTTCATAATGGTGGAATATAGAAAGAATATGGATACTTTTCTGAAGTCTTTGTTCCGGTGTGCTAATGCTGCCCATTATGCAAAATACCAGAAATGGATTGACTTTTATAAAGGGGGTTTATTTGGTTACACAGTTACAGTCTTAAGGCCATAAAGTGTCCAAGGCAAGGCATCAACAAAGGGTACCTTTACTGGAGGATGGCCACTGGCATTCTGAAAACATCTGTTAGCTGGGAAGGCACATGGTTGGCGTCTGCTTGCTCCCAGGTTGCATTTCAAAATGGCGTTCTCCAAAATGTTGCTCTTGGGGCATTTTATCTTGTTTTAGCTGCAGCTCCTCTTCAAAATGTCACTCTCAATTACTCTGCGGTCCTTCTGCCCCTGAATGCCTTTATATGACTCCACTGATCCAGTTAACAACCACCCTGAATGGGCAGGGTAACACCCCTATGGAAATTATCCAATCAAGTGTTTCACTCACAGTTGATTGAGTCACATCTCCATGGAAACACTCAAAGGATTCCAATCTAAGCAACAGCAATACATCTGCCCCCACAAGACTGCATCAAAGAATATGGCTTTTGGTGGGACATAATATATCCCAACGAGCATAGTCTTGGAAGTAACCATCAGCATTTGCTTTTCTAACTTTGGAGCTACATAGTTCTGAGTATGTACCTAGACTGGTTCCTTCCTTCTTACCCCACTTCTCATCAGTGTCTTATGGAAAAATATACAGGATTTGAAGTTAGACTGACTAGGGTTTAAATCCTGAATCTGCTATTAGCTACTTATATGACCTTGGACAACTTATTTTACCTTTATGATTCTCTGTGCTTCATCTATAAAAAGAGGTTTGCAGTATCTTCCTTGAAGGCGGTTATAAGGACTAGTGAAAACACATATGCCATTGAATGCCTGGCAAGTTGTAAATCCTTAATGAATGGCAACTATTATTGCAATGTAATAATGCAAGGGTACTGCCTGTATCCTCTCCCCTTCTTCAGTGCTGTTTTACACGTCCCTACCTTTGGTGGGTTCTATCTACTTGCAATTTTCTCTGCAATCTCTTTCTGCCCTGCCCATCCCCGTCCTTCATGTCCATAGAGCAAAGTTTTATCCACTTGTTTTTTTTTTTTTTTTGGTCATCTTTATTGGGGTATTATTTGTAGACAAGAAAATTTACCAACTTTTATTTTGTGTATAATTCAATGACTTTTGTCAGATACATACAATCATATAATCATCACCATAATTATGCTACAGAAAGTTCTCCTGTGTCACTTTGCAAACAATCCCCTACCCCTACCCTTGGTCCCTGACAATCACTGATCTGTTTTATGTCAGTGTACTTTTGCCTTTTAAAAAATTTCAAATAGTGGAATCATTCAGTATGTAGTATTTTATGCTAGCTTCTCTTACTTAGCTTAATGCTTTTAACATTTGTACATGATATTGCCAACATCAGCAGTGCCTTCTTACTGCCAAGAAGTAGCACATTGTACTAGATGTACCACAATTTGTTTATTCATTCAACAGTTGATGGGCATGTAGCATTCATTTTTCAAACTTTCTCCAGTTTTCTTTTCCCTGAAGTCTATCTCTGCCACACAAAGCCACATATATTCAATCCTTTCTTTTGTAATGATAGCAACTATTAACTCATTTCCCACACTGTTTTATCTTTATGTCTCTGAGTGTATCTCCCCTAACAGACTTTGACATCACTGAGAGCAGATATTAGGTTTATCCCTCTACTTGTCTCCAATGTCTACAGCGTAGTAAGCACCCACTAAAGTTTGCAGACTTGAATGGAAATACCCTTTCTAGCCGACCTCCAGTTTGGCCTAAAGCAAGGTGAAGGATTCAATTTAGAATCGTTGCTTTGGACTTCCTCACTACTCAGCTGTGGATGTGGCATCAGTTTTATGACTCAGACAGTGAGACAAGAAAGGGAATGCAAATTTATGGCTGATATTTGAGAAGAGCTTAAACTTTCTAAGAAGCAGAAATAAATAAATAAATAAGAAATAAATATACACACACACACATACATACATACATAAAATTTTGGGCTCTTGGGACTAAAAGAGATAAATTAACCACCTTGATTAGTTTCATATTTGCAGGTCTCTACAGAATTTGAAAAGGGTGTGGCAATTAAGCAATAGTGGAAGTTCCACATACTGAATATAAACTAAGTATTTTGAGGCTTGCACAAGTTCTGAATATGGGCCAAGCCTTTTCAGTAAGCTTCTATTACATTTCTCAATATTGGAATGTCATTTTTTTTTTTTAAAAAAAGGAAACACAACAGGAAAGAACAAATTTATGAAAGGATAGAGAAAAATTTTTCCTTAAGACTTCTGGTAAATATAGTTTTGTTCAAAATTAATCTGAAATGCTTAATAGTGATTTAGAGGCCTTATTTCACCTACTCTGATCCTATTGTCAGGTATAGATTTAGTTTTTATTAGAGTGTCATATTTTCCCTATGGATGGTGTTTATTCTTATTGATATCCTGATGGATTTAAAGATGGCAATGGAAGAGTGGTTTAATTGACTTCAGGGAGATTAGTAGCTAAGAGCAAAGTGCTATAGTAATGATTGGGTTATAAAATTTGCATCTGAGGTTGAGTATTTTGGCCCCAGCAGAAAGGAGAATGAAGGAAATTGCTGAGAATTGGAAGGTATTAGAGACCACTTGTCTTCTAAGCCAGAGAACATTTTCCCCAGCCCACGGCCTGTTCTGTCCCTTGAAAAACCTTACTTGAAACACAAACTCAAGCCCATGCATATCAACTGAAAGGTGACTGTGTGAACATAAAATGACTCATTATGTTGAATGACCATATTTTACATTAAGGAATTGTGTGACCTTGGTTTACATTCTTTTTTTCTTTTTTCTTTTTTTTTAAAATCACACAGAAAGTACAGAGTTCCCATTTGCTCCCCCTTCCCATCATTCTTTTGAGCCTCAGTTTCCTCCTCTTATTGAACTTGTGCTGGGTGTTTCACATTCCCTATTTTTTTGTCTTCAAAACAACCTTACAAACTAAGCCTTCTTATCTCTTTCAATAAAAGAGAAAGCAATGTATAAGGAGGCTAAATAATACTCCCTAAATCATTATGAGTAAGTGGCTAAGGCAGGATTCAAGCTGGATCTGCTGGACTCAGCAGCCTGCTCTTGTTCTCTGGCACCCCTCAGCCTCGGTGCTGCTGCCTGTCTCATGGTGCTGTCATGAGGATTTAAGGAGTGGTCGTGCCATTTGTAAGGTTGGATTGCAGTAGGCATTTTTCAAATGTTAGTTCCCTACCCTTCACTCCAAGTACCAAAACCCTGCCCATATCAAAATTATTGCCATCTGGAAAACATATGTGAGTGTGAGTGTGTGTGGATGCGCGTGCACATGCATTGGTAAAAGGTTTCCTTAATAAAATGCATGTGTAGGTTAGATGGCAGTACCACAAGGATTGATCATGAAAAAGATACTCAGCTCTGGATCATTAAGTTCTATTTTCTCTTGTACTTTGGATATAGATGCAAGAGTAGGCCTAAAAACTGGGCGGGGGTGAGAGGTGGGATTAGAGGAAGAGTCACATTTAAAGTGGAAACAGTTGCACCATGTCCAGAATAAAACGGAAAGTCAAAATTCTATTTAGTGGGGGTAGAAAAGAAGGCAGAAAGTGGCTAACATGAAAATTCTCTCCATTGAGGAGTGCAGAATACACTGCAGAAGGGCTTAATCATCTGTTATGAGATAAAAGTTTCATCTTGAGGACTATAAAGCTTGTAGGCCACAGTTTAATGATGCAGCAAGAATTTTGATTGGAAGAAAGGACATACTTCTAGGGAACTGGTAATTAAGGCAGGATCCCTCAGGGTCACTGGGGTGACTTAGATCTAATCTCTGAAGGACCTTAGTCAATGTCTGCCTAATAATCTAGCTCTGATAATTCTGAGATTGTGTGTTGACTGATACTCACTTTGAAGAAAACTTTTATTTACAGTTTCAAACTGGAAAGAAAGAATAAGCAATAGTTAAAGAAAAGAAAAACAGACAATATGCCTAGGGTTTAAGTTGTTGAGTAGTCAAATGTTTACCAGAAATTTACCCTGGGGAGGGTATATCTGAGGGTGAATCGGAAGCTGAGATTTCCTGGAGAAGCTGTCCTGGAGAGGAAGCTCCTATCTTCCACTTTGCTTCTTATAGGAGACAACTTCTATTCCCACTTTCCCGAATGGAAAAAAGTAGTTCATGAGCAGACAAAGGTGGCCAGAGTGAAGGTGGAGTTTTGATGGTTCGTGCACCACAAGCTACCATACACCTTTACCTGCTTGTTTCGGCTCCAGCTCCAAGTTTTTCCAGTGGTCTCTCAAGCCTGCTAATTAAGGAAAAAGAAGTTTGGTTTAGAAGTTCCCTAGGACAGTCTTCCCCACATTGCACCACCACCACAAGAATAAAACATCCAAATGAACAAAACAAAACAAAACTCTAAACCAGACAGTTGGCAATTTACCTTCAGGTTAATTCTAACCATTACAGAGGTGAAACTCATGAAATAGTGAGTGTTTGAGTTACTGTCATTGTGAGGTTATTACCATTTTTTAGTCTGGTCTAGACATGCTATTCAATTAAAAATAGAAGGTATTAGACCCAGGGATTTAGTGGTGGGGGTCTAATTATACATTATAATTACTCATAGGCCTTAAACATGCCTAGAGATAGAGTGAGTGATGCACAGCAGGGCCCTAAGCGCTGACCTCCATGTCTTGATTCATAGTAATGTCTTGTCTGAGGAGCCTCCCTCAGTCTCACTCCCAGGCCTTAGCTTCACCTTCATGGGTCTATGGATGTGGAGAGAAATTAGTTGTATAATTCTGCCTCCAACATATTAAAAAATTTCAAGCATATAGAAAACTTGAAAGAAATGTAGAGTGAACTCTCAAATACTCACCTCCTAGAGTCAACAACTAACAATTTGTTACATTTGTTTTGTCATAAATCCATCCTTCTATCCATCCATCAATCCATCCTTTTGCTTTTGGATGCTGTTTCAGTTTGCTAAAGCTGCCAGAATGCAACATACCAGAAATGGGTTGGCTTTTACAATGGGGATTTATTAGTTTACAAATTTACAGTTTTAAGGCCATGCAAATGTACAAATTAAGGCATCAAGAGGAAGATACCTTTTCTGAAGACAGGCTGCTGGCATCTGGGCCACCTCTGTTACATGGGAAGGCACGTGGCTGGCATCTGCTGTCCTCTCCTGGATTTTGTTGCTTTCAGCTTCTGGCTTCAGTGGCTCTTTCAGCTTCTGTGTGTTCTTCTTTGCTTCTCTGGGTTTTTCTCTCTCAGCTCTCCTTGGGTGTTTCTCTCTCTGAGTTCTCTGGCTTTTCTCTGTCCTTTATCCTCTCACAAAGAACTCCAGTAAAGGATTAAGACCTATCTTGAATTGGGTGTGCTACATCTCGATTGAAACAACCTAATCAAAAGGTCCCATCCACAATAGGTCTGCCCCGACAGGAATGGATTAAAAGAACATGGCCTTTTCTGGGGTACATAACAGCTTCAAACTACCAAAGATGTATTTTGAAGTAAGTCATGGCATCAGTGCAGTTTCCTCCCCAAACATTTCAACATTCATATCATTAGACAGAATTCAATATTTGCTTAAAGTTTACTTTTCCTTTTTCTTTTCTTTTCTTTTTTTTGTTTTTTTGAGGTAAAATTTAAACACAATGAAATGCACAAATCTGTATCATTCAATGGGTTTTGACAAATGCACAAAATTGGGTAATGCAAACCCCTAACAAGATACAGAATATTTCCATTGCCTCAGAAAGTTCCCTCACTGGTCAATTTCCACCCTAACTCCCAACTCCAACCCCAAGTGCTTTCTGTGACTAAAGCATAGATGTATTTGTTTTATTTTATTTTTAGAGTTTCATGTAACCGGAATTATAGCATATGTACACTTTATGTCTGACTCTTTCTGCAAAACTTACGTTTTGAATATCTATCCTTGTTGTTGAATGTATCAGTAGTCCATTCCTTTTCATTGTTGAATAGTATTCCATTGATAGTTCTTCAAAAAGCCTTTGTTCCTTTTGGTGGAAAGAAGTATTTGGAAACTAAGATCTGGGTGATAGATGTGCTTATTTATTGCTACTCAAGTATTGCTCCTTTTCCACTTTTTCAGCGAACAGACTTAGAAAAAAATACATAGGTATATGTATTTTAAAAAACCGGAGTTTACATCAATACCTCCAATTCCAATACAACACTACAAAGTATGTTCGAGCTTTCATCTTTTCTGTATTTATACTTTTCTTCCCCCAAATCAAGAAATATTGCTGTACTTATCCTCAACATATTTACTTATTTTCTGAATTCCTCTGAATATAGCCAATCTCCTGACCCCCTGGACCTTCCTTGCACAGGCACATTCTTTTATGGGCTCCAACCTCTGCTGGGCTCTGCCTTCCTGCCCTGTGGAAGCCTACTGTTGGCCCTGGCCATTGCTGGACTGTCATCAAGGAAGGAAGGAAGGGAGGGTGGGAGGAAGGAGATGAAGACAAAGAAGAAGCAGAAAAATTTGCAATACTGTTGATATTTAAAAAAACAACATTTGTATAGTCGTTGTCTTTTTGGAAACTTCAAACTGTGTGGCTGCTGCAGAGAAACATAGATAGGATGTTAATGTGACATGACAAATATTATTAAAACAGTTACATTCCAGTTTGCTTATTAACAGAAGCCTGGGACTTAAAGGAAGCCAGAGAGCCAACCTATGAGATAATTTTATATATATTAGAATGCTTCTTCTAATAAAATATTTTAAAGCCTGTATATTAATGTTCTAATATTTTTTAGAGGAAAATATTTAAAAATTCATTTGCCTTTCAGTTATCTGCCTAGTATCTCAATGATAGAATATAGAGTTTAAAGAATGCTAAATATTTTAATAAAAATAGTGATCATATAATATTTATTGAATGCCCATGATGTGCTAAACACTATTAATTAACTCATTTAATGATTACAACTATTCCAAGAAGCAAGGCAAATTTTATTCCCATTTTCAGAGATTATGAAATCAGGGGCTTGGTGTGAAGGTTATAGTTGTCATAGTTGTAGGACATATATTTCTACTGAAGTTTGACTCTAGAGACTGGTTCCTTTGCTTCTTCAAACAGTACTAAATTTCACTGTACATAATAGCATAAACTGCTCTCCTCGCAAAACTTTTATGAAATCTCCTAAGATTGAGTGGTTAATGTTCTGTTTCATTGTGTCCTTCTGAACCTCAGACAAGAATTGCCCAATATAGAGTGGAAGAGAAAAGTCAAAGGAGCTTAAGAAATCACTTAACTTTGAATAGTAAGCTGCTATATGATTGGGAATTCAGTGGTATAAAATTTCAAAATATCAGAGCTTGATGAGACAATAGACTTGAGTAAGGCTGAGATGTTATGTTAACAATTTTTTTTGTAAAAGTTGCATAGGTTCAAAGATTTTAAAAATATCTGCAGAATTGTGCTAATTACTAGAATCTTTGAAACATACGTATACTTTTGCTTGATTGTGTTATTTTTTGTAGCTCAAGTATGGATTCCTGCTATTTTCACTTGAATATGCTGCTGACAACCTGACTCCCATATTGATTAGCAGGTTAAGTAAGAGTTTTTCTTGTTGAATATGCAGTCACTATGATCACTTTTCCTTGCTTTTTCAGGATGCCTTGCCCGTTGAAATTCTTCCTTAGTTGTTTCTTATGGTAACCATATTTAAAATACCATAATACCTCCCATTGTCAGATTTAGCAATATTGGGAAAAAGTTGCAATTATTTGATACTAAAAGATACATGCAGTAAAGAAGATCAATATTTGTAGTCTAAGGAGAGTCACAATTCAACATTTTCTGCCAACTCAGTCAATTAATTTAATAGCACTTCCTAAGGGAGTTTGAGATAACCATTTAGGGAGTCCTTGCTTGTTATCTAAGTTTTCTTTACAGAGTCCCCAAAGTAAAGTTACAAATTTGCAGAGAGAAGCAAAAGTCTTAATAATACGAAAATGTGTAAGAATGAATTTCTACTTACAAAATTAATCTCCATTTATGCTTCTTTTTCCTCTAAATGCCACAAGGGACTTTTCTGTCTACTATGCCAATGCCTTCTCTGTCGGCCTCATACTGAGTTCTGGAAACCACAATAAAATGTAAGTCAATTGCAAAGTGAAATTTCAAATCTTGCAAATCTCACAAAGAACATAAGATTACATAAAGTTGTCGAACACAGTGTTGAAGGAGTTCTCAATTCTTTATTGGAAGAAGAACATCAGGTACAATTAAACCATTATCAGTAGAAGACAAAAATCTACCCAGATGGTAGAGTAATTGATACTTCAAAACAGATTGATTTGAGTAGCAAAGAAGCAAGGAATGTACTCAGGAAAATGGATGAAGCACTCAAATATTTCTGCAAAATGACAAGATTTAGATCATCCTTTGCAAATCAAATGTGAAGGATGTCATGTTGTGATCTCCTGGAATTTTGTTGGAAAAATGCTATAAGAAACAGTCAAAACTCAAACAACACTTGATTCATTCTTTTTCATTTTTCTTCCTCTTTTGCTTGACTACAGGTAGAGGGAGTTAATAATATTTCTCAGCTTATGGCATACCATCATTATTATTCTACTTGGTTCCTTTCTTGTTCTGTCATCTATCCATCATCTATCCATCATTGTCTCTCTATTCCATCCGTCTGTATCATATCTATCTATCTATCTATCTATCTATCTATCTATCTATCTAGCTATCTATCTGATCATCACCATCTATCTCATTCCCTAATTTCATTCATCTGCCTCCCATAGGAATTAGATTAATATATTTTATTGTGTATCTGATTGATGCCATCTAAAGACCCTTGGCCCTTTACATAGACTGTGTTTTAAAGGATCCTGAGTATCACAAAAACAAATTTATTAGAGAACACTCAGAAATCTGGTTCCCAGGGCTGACAAAGCACAATATATAGCCTTCAGCATTCACTCTCCTGGATAACACCATTTAGGCCCTATGGAAATATGTCGTATCTGTCACCTGTGTCCTCTGTGCCCAAATGCTTGAAAGTGTGAGTGTTGTGCTGTTGCCAGCATCAGAGTGGACAACATGCTGCCATGCAGGGAGTATTTGAGTAGCAGAAAACCTTAGGCAGAAGAAAAGACAAATTGCCTTGTCAAATCCTTACTCCCAGAGAGTATGAATGTAATAAAATCTTGAAAAAGGAAATATTTCCAGAGTTGAATATTTTTTTGCTCTTTTGTCCACTTCTTGCTTCTCTTTATGGTCAAGTTGTGATTCAGGGAGGATTTGTGAATAAGCATGTTATTTGCAACAGTTGCACATGGCAGCTGAAGGACATTTTGTAATATTAAACAATTACTCAGCCAAACATTGTTGGCCCATCAAGGGAACACCCAAACAGGTGCAAAACTAATTAAATTCAGTCTCATCTTTGATATTTTGCCTACTTTTAGTCATATATATAAAAAACATAGCTTTACACGTTTTTAAATTTTTACCATTATGAAGGTAGAAGGTAAAACATTCTATTTAAGTTTATCAGCTTGATTTATAACTTTAAAATATTTAGACATATGTGGCCCTCCATTCATATTCTTGTCCCAAGCCCTGCCAGTATAATGGGTGAACCTGATCCATTTATTTCTTTGTGTTAAAGACATATGATTGTTTTGTGTTCATTTTTTACCAACAAAAAATATAGAAATGTTATTGTCCTATAGATTTTATCTCTTTATTCCTTTTTTTAAATTCATCTTTTTGGTATAAGACCTATGCACGTAACTGTGTGTAAAAATAGTATGGCCCTTCTAAATCCTACACAGTGTCCATTCATCCCCACTTACCTCTTCCCCTGGTGGTAGACAGTAAGATTGTCTTCAGCTTCCTTTTGTGACAAACAATGCTGTGATGAGCATCCTTGAATTTGTTCCCTATGGACTGGTTTGATTGCCAGATTTCTCTCCAGAAAAATAATGTCAGTTAACACTCCTGCCAGCAGGGCATGAGGGTTCCTATATCAATGTATCCCTGCTCAAACTTGGTGTTAGTCTGCTTGTCAATTTTTGAAAATCTAATGGAAAGAAAGTGGCAGTCACTGTTCTTTCAATTTGAATGTCTTTAACCACTGATGAGTTTGCTTTCTTCCTCAGTGAACTGCCTGTTCATAACTTTAGCCTTCTCTTCTTTTTGCTTTATTGAAGCAATTCTTGTCTATCCCAGATATTAGATCTTGTCAGTTTTGTAAATTGCACATATTTCTCTCAATCTGCCTTTCATTTGCTAACTATGTCCCACAGTGTCATCTGAGGGAACCATGTTGCATATGCTGTGAGGTCTTTTATCCATATTGTGACTCAGTTTTCCACTGATATCACTGCAATGGTCTTTCCTTTCCCCATTGATTTGTGGTCCCTTCATTACATGTTAAATTCCCATTTGTACAGTGATCTGTTTCTGAGTTGTTCATTTTGATACACTTTCACTTTCTATTCTTGCATTAAAGTATATTTTCTTGTATCATAAAATGTTGTAATATATGGCAAAAAAATAATCCCTTTACTCTTTTTTTCAAACATGCTTTAACTATCTGTGGGCATTTAGACTTCCATTTGAATTTTAGAATTACTTCATTAAGTTCCTAATAAAGCCTGACTGGTATTTTTATATAAGTTTAATTTTTGAAGTTATAGATTAATTAGATGTGAATTGACAATCTTATAAAATTAAGTTGTCCCATCCAAGAGCATGATATATCTTCATTTATTCAGATCTTCTTAAAGGTCTTCTCATGAAGTCTCAACATTTTCTTCATAGGGAAATAATTCCTCACCTCTAATTGTTATTTTCTTTCTTTTGAGGTCTATTTTCAAGATGTTGTGATTTCTATTTCTGTTCTCCATATCTCTTAGTTTTTTGTTATATGTTTTTGATCCCTTTGCCCTTTTCTGTTATTTTCTGGGAGAGTTCCTTTAACTTATCTTCTGGTTCATTAATTTATTCTTCAGTAACATCAATATCCTATTTATCCAATTTATTGTGCTTTAGTTCAATTATATTTCTCAACTTTTAGGACTTCTTTTTCCAGGTTTATTTTACTAATATCCTCCTGTATGCCTCTGAGGACATTTATTATGCTTACTTTAAATACATCTTCATGTGGTATCTTTCTTTCATATAAGGTTATATTCCTTATATGTCTAGTTATCTAGACAGTGAGCTAATATTTACTCATGAATAGCAGATACCAGTATGCAAGCATGTATTGGGAAGGCCTGTAGATCTTGGGAAGTTCACAAATGAATAAATAATTTCAGTAAGAGTAAAGGATATGGAGAAAATAAATCAGGCTAATGAGATAGTGTGAATGTGGGGATGCATGATATGTTAGTATTGACTGGTTAGTAAGAGAAGGCCTCTCTGTGGAGGTTACAGCTGAGCTGACAGTGAAATAAAGAGGAGACAGCCCTGAGAAGATTTTGAGAAGAACATTCCAGTAGACATAAGACTTATGTAGACACTTTGAGGATGAACCTGTTTGGGATGTACTTAAAGAACAGACAGAAGGCCAAGGCCATTGGAGGAGAATGAAAAAGTGGAAAGCAGATATGAGAACAGAGATAGGTAGGGCCCAGATTATGTAGGGCCTGGCAAGCCACACATTAGAATAAAACATTGTGTTTTATTCTAAATGAGGTGGGATGTTTTCATAGGTTTCTAAATGAGGAATAGATGATCTCATTTGTTCCCCTGCCCAACATTTTATTATGATAATTTTAAGCATACAACAAAGTCAATAGATTCTACTATTGACATTTTCTCACAACTGTTTTATCACATATCTATTCATTTATTCATCCCTCTATCCATCTGTCCATTAATCTATCATATTTTTGATACATTTCAAAGTAATTTACAGACCTCAGCACATTTCCCCTTAAATAATTCAGCACATATATTATTATCTAGAGTTTTTAGTTCTTTTTTATATAAAATTTATATGAAATGAAATGCATAGATTGCTGACTTTTGACAAATACTTCTACCTGTGCAATTCAAACCCTTATTAAGATATCGTGATCTTAGAGAGTTCTCTTCTTCCCTTTTCCAGTCATTTCCTATACCCATACCCCACAGGCAACTACTGTACTGATTTTTTCCACCATCGATTAGTTCGGCTTATTGTAGAATTTCATACAAATATAATCATACAGAAAGTGCTCTTTTTGTGTAAGGTGTCTTTCCTTAAACATAATCTTTTAAAAATTCATCCATGTTTTTGCATATATCAGCAATTTATTCCTTTTTATTGCAGAGAAGCCTCTCATTATATAAACATACCACAGTTTATTCATCCTATTGATGGATTACTGGGCTATCTAAACTTTTGGCAATTATGAATAAAACTGTGAAGAACATTCTGTACAAATAGTTTGGAAACACATATTTTCATTCCTGTTAGATAAATACCTGGAAGTGGAATTGCTGGGTTATAGAGTAGGCATACGCTTGCTTTACATGAAACTAGCAGACTTTTTTCCAAAGTGATCAGCCAATTCTCATTTGCTTTTTAAAAATGATCATTTTGGTTGCAGTGTGGAGAGGATTGTAAGGAGACAGGAATACAAGCAGAGAAACCAGGAGATTGCCATAGCCAATAGCCAGAACCTCTACATAGAATCTCTGTAAAATATTTGTGTAATTTTAATTGCTAGTAAAGTCAGATATCAACCTAACTCAGAATGAGATAACCAACCACAGGGCCAATTCATCTTGTAATTTGGAGATATGGAAGGAATTTAAAGCTTGAGTTCTATGTACAGGAAAGAGCCCTTCATTTTATAAAAGGCTATTACATAGTAAATCATACAGGGAAAATATTCCTGTAAGCCTCTGTGTTGTTTTCCATGTGAGTGATGAGGTGCCAAATAAAGCTGTATTAGGCTTTTATTTTCATCACAAGGCTTATGTTTTTTTTTTTCATTTTTATTATAAAATAAAATGCAGATCCAGAAAAAACACACAAAAGACTTGCATATCATAGTGAATTATTTTAAACTGAACACCTTTTAACAACCACCCAGACCAAAATATAAAGCCTGGCCAGCCCTTCCATGTGATCTGCCCCAAACACAGCCCCTTCCTTCTCTTCTAAAGTAACCACTATCTTGACTTTTACGGTAAACATTTCTTTCTTTATGGATTTATCATTTAAGGGTTAATTATTAGGCACTATAATTTATTTTGCCTATTTTGACATGTCTTTTAAGTTTCTTTTCATCTATAGACTTATCCTCCTTCCCATTCTCTGCGTGACAGTTTACTTGATGAAGAAACCTGGGTCATTTAACATATAAGATGTCCCACAGTCTGGATTTTTTGTGATTGCATCATCATGATGAAGTTCAACACATTCCTTTGTCTTCTGTATTTCCTGAAAATTGCCAGCTGGGTCCAGGGGCTTGATCAGACTCAGTTTTGTTTCCATTGTCCCATAATGTCTGGCTGTCTTTTTCTGGCGTTTGCACCCATTAAGCCTCTTTGCCTAGATTCATTAATTAATTGGGGGGTTGCAAAAGGGTGTTGTTCTAATTATATACTACCACTTGTTTTTCAGTTATGTGCTGAAATACTTTTATAAAAAGATGCTTCCTTCACCTATTATTTGGTTACTCAGTAGTACAGTGTTCCGGTTTGCTAATGCTGCCATTTTGCAAAACATCAGAAATGGATTGGCTCTTATAAAGGGAGTTTATTTCATTACAAAGTTACAATCTTAAGGCCATAAAGTGTCCAAGGTAAGGCATCAACAATAGTGTACCTTCATTGGAGAAAGGCCATTGGCATCTAGAAAACCTTACCTGGGAAGGCACATGGCTGGTGTCTGCTGATCCCAGGTTATGTTCCATCTCCTCTCTCAGTTCCTGTGAGTTCTTCAAAATGTCACTCTTGGTGTGTTTTGTTCTCTCTTAGCTTCTCCGGAGCAAACTCTGGGCCAGCCTAAGTCTGCTTCTATAGTCGTCTTCAAAATGTCTCTCTCAGTTGCTCTCCAAAATGTCACTCTCAGCTGCTTTGAGCTCCTTCTGTTTGTCAGCTCATTTATATGACTCCAGTGATTTAATTCATACCCACTCTGAATGGATGCGGTAACACCTCCATGGAAATTATCCAATCAAAGGTCTTGCTGACAATTGATTGAGTCACATCTCCATGGAAACACTTAATCAATAGGTTCCAACTTAATCAATACTAATACGTCTGCCCCCACAAGATTGCATCAAAGAACATGGCATTTGGGGGACATAATACATCCAAACTGGCACATACAGTTTATACAGGAAAGGCAGAATAAATATTTGATTCTTGCCCTTTACCCATTTCCAACATAAAAAATTGGTTCCAAATCATCCTATAAAGTTGATCAATATGCCTCTCTTTCTTTCTACAAACACACACACACACACACACACACACACACACACACACACGTATATAACAAAAGGAATAGCTATTTTGTATATATAACTAATTACCAAAGAAAAAAGATAGTGGCACAATAAAAAATTTGATGAATAATTGTACTTTGACTAACCTAAAACTTTTAATTTTTCACACAATAAATTTTCAGAAAAGCAAGACAGGTTACCCTATTTGTCTGTATTATGACATAACTCATTTTATTAAATCACTATCTTTAAAGAAGTTTCTGTCCTTAAACTTACATAGAAAACCAAGTAGCTGTTCCACTTGCTTTGCAATTCTTCAGTAGTATAATATTGCAGAATGAACTCTAAGTTTAAAAACATAAAGTTACCTAATTGATAAGTTAATGGGTGTTTTAGTTTCCTGGCTGCTAAAGCAAATACATACAATCAGTTTGCTTAAACAATGGGAATTTATTGGCTCACAGTTTTGAGGTTAGAAGTTCAAAATCATGGTGTCAGCAAGGTGATGCTTTCTCCTAGAAGACTCTGGTGTTCTGGGGCTGGCTGCCAATGATCTTTGGTCCTTGATCTTGTGGTAGCATGGCAATGCACATGGCTATGTCTTCTCTTCTCTTCTGGGTTTTGTTGACTTCCGGCTTCTTCCTATGTCTCTCTCCCTCTCTGTCTGAATTTCATTCTGCTTATAAAGGACTCCAGTAATTCAGATTAAAGCCCAACCTGATTCAGTTAGGCCACATTTTAATGAAGTAACATCTGCAAGAAATCTTATTTACAATGGGTCCACAGTCAGCAGAATACAGATCAAGACCATGAACATGTCCAAACTGGGGTACACAGTTAAATCCACCACAATATGTAAGGATCTAAAGTTGACCAGACCAACATAATTGTATTTATTTCTTCATTTAGGAAATAGAGTAACTTCATCCTCAAAAAGTAAAGCAGAGGTGACACCGTTCCCTGGAAAGGTTGTCCTTTGATGGTCACACATTTTGGAATAAGAGATTGCAGTCTTAATCTGAGCATAATGATTGCGACCTTCATGCCAGGCTTTGCACCTAGTACATCACTGCTTGACTTTACTACTTTTTTATCAATTTTATTTATTAAAAAAAATAAAAAAAAATTTCCAAACAAAACAAAGCAAAGGAATAGGAAAAACAAGTATCCTGAAATAACTTCATTGCTTCCAACATGCTCCTATCATACCACAAGAAAATTAATGAACTAGTTATTCCTGAGCATTCCCATATCATTAAAATCACCCTCAATATCTTATCTCCACTTTAAAGGAGACACCCGCAAGGAATCCTTGTTTATTCTCCAGTGGTGAAAAGGGGAATAAGCAGATGGGGCATAGTTTTTCAAGCCTCAGATAGAATTTGGAACATACCTGAGCCTAAAAACTCCTGTCACCAAGAATTTTTCAGCTAATGTCCTCTCCCTAGGCTTGCTGAAGCGGAGTTGTTTGTGGAGATTGAAAATCAGTATTTTACATGTCCTTTACAATAATAAAGGAATTTGAGATCTGAGATGCCACCAGAGCCCAGTTTCAGACCCCTTTTTCAGAAATCCCTCATTCCCTTGGTTAGATAGGCTTCTAGGGACTATTTGCACAATTGCTAGACTTCTATGTAAGAAATTTGAAAAAAAAAACAAAAAACAAAAAACAAACTGTAATCAGGGCTATTCTTAGCAAAATTATAAAGTGTTTTCTGTAAATAATGTGTGAATTCTGTATCAAAGTTCAACTAAAGTTCTTTGCCATTTTAAACCTAAAGTTATTGTCTCTATATTTGGCTTTGTTTTGAGCATATGTTACTTATTTATTAAGTGATGTCACCCTACTTACTGGAGTTAAGGAATAAACACATGAAATGAAAAAAGCATATTTGCCATTTAATGTATAAGAATAATTAATATTGTCATTATGACCATGGCCCCTTAGGTTACTGATTAGGAGTTGAGCTCATCTTAACCAGTTTCTAATCCCTGAGTTCTGAATCTGGTAGTCCTTTCATTGATCACTCAAATTACTGATGAAGCTGCCATTGATAAGTAGGTTGGTTGATCCAATTTAGTCAGCAATCACCAAATATCCCTTCTTTGCTATCCGAGGAGAAACAAAGGAGAATAAAGAATGTTCCCTACCCTTAAGAACATGTAATCTAAGGCAATGCTGCTCAAAATGTGGGCCATGGACAGTGTCAGTATGCAAACTGTTACCTGGTACATGATGAAATAAGAACAGAAATTGAGAGAAAATGTTTTGGAATGATTATAGCAGTTTAACAGAGTAAGTTTATGCATGTTAATTTCATTCTGCTAGTAATTTCTTTGTCTTTTTCTTCTTTTTTTAAAACTTTTAATTTTGAAATACTTTCATATTACAGAACAGTTAAAAAATAATACTAACCCCATACATACAACTGCAACATACCCCTAACCCCCAGATACCCAGATCCACCAATTTTACCATTTTACCACATTTCAGTTTCTTTTTTCCCCCCTCCCTCCCTCCCTCCCTTCCTTGCTTTCTTTCTCTTCATTTCTTTCATTTCTTTCTTTTATCTATCTATCTATCTATCTATCTATCTATCTATCTATCTATCATCTATTTATCTATCATCTATCTAGCTATTCTCTGAGCACTTGAGTGTGGGTATTATACATCATGTTGCTTGAACATTTAATACTTCCATGTATGTTTTCTAAGAATGAGGATGTCTGCTTATGTAACCATCTTAAGTGTTGTTTTCACGTTTAAGAAATGAAACATTGAAATAAAACTTATAGCTTATATTCCAGTTTTTCCTTATGTCCCAATAATGTCCCTTTGGGCCTTTTCTCTTCCCTTGCTGAATCCTATCCAGAATCACATATTGCATTTAATTGTCATTATCTCTTTATTTGCTCTTTTTCTCTCTTTTTTGTTTAAATTGTGGTAACATTTATACAACATAAACTTTCCCATCTCAATCACTCCCAACCATACTGTTCAATGGTTCTATTTTATTTTTAAAAATTATTCACTAATTGGAATTTTTAAAAAATTTCCTTTACACCACTAATAGTCTGAGAAGCACAAGTTAAAGGCATGAGTGAGAAATAAACAAATAATTATAGATGGCCAGAAGATCTGTGCTGGTCTGAATGTATTATGTCCCCCAGAAAAAGCCATGTTCTTTGATGCCATTTTTTGGGGCAGACATATTAGTGGGGATTAAGTTGGAGCATTTGGATTAGGTTGTTTGCATGGAAATGCACCCTGTGGGTGATGACTCTAATTGGATAATTTCCATGGAGGTGTTACCCCATCCATTCAGGGTGGGTCTAAATTAAATCACTGGAGCCATATAAACGAGCTGACAAACAGAAGGAATTCAGTGCAGCTGAGAGTGACATTTTGAAGAGGAGCTTCAGCCAAAAGGAACACTTTGAAGAATGCACAGAAGCTGAGAGAGTAGCTGCAGATGAGAGACAGTTTGAAGATGGCCATTGAAAGTAGACTTTTGCTCCGGAGAAGCTAAGAGAGGACAAACACCCCTAGAGCAACTAAGAGTGACATTTTTGAGGAGCTGAAGCCTAGAGAGGAACATCCTGGGAGAAAGCCATTTTGAAACCAGAACTTGGAGCAGACGCCAGCCACGTGCCTTCCCAGCTAACAGAGGTTTTCCGGACACCATTGGCTATCCTCCAGTGAAGGTACCCAATTGCGAATGTGCTACCTTGGACACTTTATGGCCTTAAGACTGTAACTGTGTAACCAAATAAACCCCCATTTATAAAAGCCAATCCATTTCTGGTGTTTTGCATTCTGGCAGCATTAGCAAACTAGAAAAAGGTCCAATCAAGAGCCATAGACATCCAACTAATGAACAGGCTTCCTATCATTAAAATTAATCTCTGTTTTAAATATTTTCTTACTCAGATCATGATGAATGGCTTGATCTTCCTTTTTATTATTTTTAAATTGAGATATATTTCTATCGTAAATACACCCTTCTATAGTGCAAAATTCAGTGGTTTTGAGTATATTCATAAGGTTGTACAATCCATAGCATTATCTGATTGCAGAATATTTTCATCACCCCACAAAGAAACCTTATACTTTAGCAATTACTCCCCAGTGTCCCTTCCCCAGCCCCTGGCAGCCAAGAATCTACTGTGTATCTCTATGAATTTGCCTATTTTGGAAATTCTGTATAAATGTAATCATACTTTATGTCACCCTTTGTTAACCCAGCATGTTGCTTTCAAAGTTCATCAATGTTTTGGCATATTTCAGTATTTCATTCCTTTTTATGACTGAATAATATTTCAATGTGTTAACATACCATATAATTTTTATCCATTCATCAGTTAATGGGCATTTGGGTTGTTTCCACTTTCGAGCTATCATGAATAATGTTGCTATGTACATTTCGTACAAGTTTTTGTGGGAATATAAGTTTTCAATACTCAATTCCACCTAGGAGTGGAATGACTGGCTCATAGGGTAATTTTATGCTAAAAGGTTTGAGAAACTGTCAATAGTACAGTGGCTGCACTATTTTATGTTCCCACCAGTAATGTATGAGAGTTCATTGTCTTTTTTATTATAGCCATCATAGTGGGTGTGGAATGGCATTTCATTGTGGTTTTGATTTGCAATTTTTTAAATGGTTGATGAGATTGAGCATCTTTTTATGTGCTTATTGGCCATCTGTCTATCTTTTTTTGAGAAATGTTTTTTCAAATCTTTTGCTCATTTAAAATTTTTCCTCTTTTTATTGTTGATTTGTAAGAGTTCTTCATATATTCTGGATACTAGACCATTATCAGATACAAGATTTACAAATATTTTCTCCTATACCATGGTGTTTTTTTTTCTTCCACTTTCTGGATAGTGTCCTGTGAAGTGCAAGAGATTTTACTTTTCACGAAGTCCAGTTTGTCTATTTTTTCCTTGGTTGATGGTGCTTTAAGTGTCTTAAATCTAAGAAGCCATGTCTAATCCAAGGTCACAAAGATTTATACTTACGCTTTATTCTAAGAGTTTCATAATTTTTGGTCTTACATTTAGGCATTTGATTCATTTGAGTTATTTTTAAAAATTGTTATTTTTATTTGCACACATTCCATATTCACCAAACATGCACTCTCCCTCTTGCCCCATCCCCTGGCAACCTCTAATCCACTTTCTATGTCATCTGATTTACTATTTCTAGCCCTCTCTTATAATTGACATCATACAATATTTGTCCTTATGTGTCTTGATGAATTAATTTCTGTATACAGTGTGAGGCAATGGCCCAGCTTCATTCTTTTGCATGTAGATATCCAGTTGTTTCTGCCTGATGTGTTGAAAAGACTACTCTTTCTCCATTGAATTGTCTTGTCACCTCATCAAAAATCAATTGACTATAAATGTGAAGGTGTGTTTCTGGACTCTCAATTCTATTTCATTGATCTCTATATAATGACTATCTTTATGTCAGTACCACACGGGTTTATTTACTGTAGCTTTGTAGTAAGTTTTGACAACAGTTAGTGAGAGCCCTCCAGTTTTGCTCTTCTCTTTAAAATTGTTTTGACTATTTTGGATCCCTTGCATTTTCATATGAATTTTAGGATCAACCTGTCAATTTATGAAAAAAATATCAGCTAGGATTTTAATAAGGATTTTGTTGACCCTTAAATCATATGAGGAGTATTGCCATCTCAACAATATTAAGTCTTCTGATACACAGTCATAGGATGTTGTGGTGGCTTGGAGCTATATACCCTAGAAAAACAACTTAATCCATTCCTGTGATTGTGAACTGTTTAACACAGGACCTTTTGATGAAGTTACTTCAATTAAGCTATGGTGCAACTGAATCAGAATGGGTCTTAATCTTGCTACTGGGGTTCTTTATAAGCAGAATGAAATTCAGACACATAGAGAGAAAGCCACAGGGAGCAACCAAGCAAACAGAAGCTGAAAGTCAATGGAACCCATAAAAGAGAGGCCACCATGTGCATTACCATGTGACTGAAAAGCCAAAGACCAAGGACTGCTTGCAGCCAGCCCCAGAACACCACAGTCTTCTGGGAGAAAGCATTGTCTTGGCGACACCTTGATTTTGGATTTCTCCTAGCCTCAAAACTGTAAGCAAATACATTCCCATTGTTTAAACCAACCCATTATATGGTGTTTGCTTTAGCAGCCAGGAAACTATAACATATGTCTTTCTACTTATTTAGGTATTCTTTACTATCTTTCAATGATATTTTGGAGTTTTGAGTGCATGTGTTGCCTCTCTTTTGTTAAATTTCATTGTTCTTAACATTATTTTAAGTGGAATTCTTTTCTTAATTTCATTTGCAGGTTGTTTATTGCTATATAAATAGAATTACACTTGAGTTTTATATATTGTTCTTGTATCATGCAACCTGCCTGAACTTGTTTATTAACTCTAATAGGTTTTGTGTGTGTGTGTGTGTGTGTGTGTGTGTGTGTGTGTGTGTGTGTATGGATTCCTTAGAATTTTCTATATACAAGATCATGTTATCTGTGAATAGAGACAGTTTTACTTCTTTTACAATCTGGGTGTCTTTTATTTCTTTTTCTTGCCTAATTATCTTGGCTAGAACCTCCAATTCAATGTTAATAGAAATGGTGAGAACAGACTTTGTTTCTTGCTCTTGATCTTAGGGGTGACCCTACTCTTTTAATCAGAAATATATAAAAAGTAGGCTATATCTTCACTGGGTTTTCAACCCAATCTCTCCTCATGGGAGTTCACTTTTATAATTTTTCAGGCTGATTGTAATATTTACAAATACTTTGGATGATAGAAACCATGGAAGAATAAACTTTCATTTTTGTTTGCAATATACACAAGCCTAGGCCAGGTTATTAAATATAATATACATAACAACTTCTTAAAAATCCAAAAGATAACTTATAGAATGCTAAACTAAGGATTTTATTCTCTAATATTTATCATAAACATTAAGTTTTATCATTGCTCTTTTATCTAATGTATAATGTAAATAAATTACAGAAAACAGTTCTGAGGTGAGGTGGGAGGGAGGGTGTGATAGTTAATTTCATGTGTTAACTGGCTAGGAGTTGCTTGGTCAAGCAAGCACTGGCCTGATTGTTACTTTGAGGGTATTTAGTGGATTTAAATCATTAGTAGATGCATCTGTGGCTGATTCAATCTATAATTAACAAAGGTTTTGCTCTCAACAATGAAAGAAGTCTCCTCATCCAATTAGTTGAAGGTCTTAAAAGGAGAGCTGATGGTTTCAGCAGTCAGAAAGAATTTCTATTTCTACTTCAGCCAGCAAACTTCTACTGGGAATTCAATGTCACCATTGAGTTTCCAACTTGTAGCCTGCCCTACCAAATTTAGACTTGCCAAATCTCATAGTTATATGTGTCATTCCTTTAAAAAATCTCTTAGTATTTATTTCTGTATCTATCTGCCTCTATCTCTATCATCTCTATCTCTATCTCTATCTCTATCATCTCTATCTCTGTCTCTCTAGCTCTAGCTCTAGCTCTATCATCTCTATCTCTATATCCTGTTGGTTCTGTTTCTTTGGAGAACCCTGACTTATACAGAGGGAAAAGACAACCTTTGTTTGTTCAAGTTCTCCTTATTCAGAAAACAGAATTTAGAATCATAGGATTACAATGTTGGAAAGATAAGTTCACAAATTTCAACCATCATCTGATGTTTGAATTTCCCCTAAAGATAGCATTTCTAAGTATCTATGCAACCTGTGGTTCAGTTCTTCTAGTAACAAGAAACTCTTTGTCATTCAAGGCAATCCATTCCATCTTGAACACTTCCAAAATATTTCTTTATTTTAAGTAAGTGACCTATTTTTTTTCCTCATTAAGACCTCCTTCTGAGAGTGGATAAGCAAGGAAAATGAGATGAAATTGGTAGTAGTAGTAGTACAGTTGGTTAGAAAGTTAAAATTAATTGTTCAAATGCAATTTAAAATTAATAACAATTAATTTCCTTTTTTTTTTTTTTACTTAGAAAATAAAATTTGATGGAAAATCAAAAATAAACTGAGGTATTACTGGATTCTAAGATGGCAGAGTAGGGAGCTCCAGACTCAGCTCATCCTCCAGGACAGCTAGCAAACAGCCTGGAACTGTCTGAAACAACCGTTTGGGGGCTTTGGAAATGAGAACACTGCACACCATCCAGGAAAGAGAGGAAGGATGAGACTGATAAACTGGAATGAAGAATTGTGAATAGAAATCTCTACACTACAGAGGCTGGTGCCTGTCTCCCATTCTCATGGAATGCTGCCTCAGGATCCAGTCCTTGGTTGGAAATGAAAGTCCTCTTCCCCAAGAACAGGGGGGTTGGGGCATAGCCAAACACTGATCATGGCTTTTGTTTAGCAAACAGAGACTGCTGGGACCTGGCTCTGAGGGCACCAATAGTTTCAACCCACTCAGGACAAAAGGCAGACAGCAGCCTCTGTTTCATCCCCACCCATGACGGGTGGAAGTGGGGTTGATTTAGAAACACAGTGCCTTCTTGAGGCTCTGGGGAAGAGTTTGCTGAAGGGTGGCTCTTCCCCATGAATAGGTTGGCGGGGAGGCTTGCCTGAGCACTGATCACACCTTTTGATTAGTGAATTCGAATCACACGGTCCTGGCTTTGAGTAATGGTTACAACCTTGCCTGGACAAAAGGGGCTGGCAGTTTCTGTTTCAACCCAACCCCCAACACAGGCAGAATCAGTTGAGGCTTAAAGGCACAGTACCATCTTGGGACTGCAGGGAACAGGTTGCTGAAGAGTGCCATCTGCTGGACTGGCCAGGAAAGCACAGATTAGGGAAGACATCAAAGAGAAGTTTGGTGTCCTTCCAGGTCTCTTCCCCAGGACACTTTGGAACTGATCTATGTCCTCTTTATGGGTCCCTGTCCCTGTATTGTCTGTGAAATACTGACTGGGGAAAGTGTTCTCTGAGGTGACTCTCCTCCCAGAATTTGCCCTCCAAGTAGCTAGAGACAACAAAAGGAGTGTTAAAAAACTATAGAGACAAGTAAAAAAACAAACAGGTCAGGTCAGCATTCCTGGAGAAGGAATAGGGGAAAGGAAGCTTTCTCCTAGGAGTGAAACAATTGCATAAATAATGGAATCTCAAAAATTGTACTGTATATCCAGGGCAAGAATTAGATGAATAAGAACTGGAAAAAAAAAAAAATCTGATCAGATGAACACAAGCTATTCTAAAGTTTAAAATAAGTTGAACTAAGTGTCAAAGAAGAGCATTAGCACAAAGCCAATCAACAAGAAAATGCTAGGCAAGAGAGAAACTGACTTCCAGAGCAAGCTCAAGCTAATCGGATGTCTAGACACTAGCAAAAAATTAAAAGCCATACTAAAAACAGAAAGATATGGCCCAGTCAAAGGAACAAATGAAAACTTCATAGAAGACAAAGAATTTGGAACAACTAATCAAAGATACTCAAATAAATCCCCTAAATCAATTCAAAGACATGAAGGAAAATATGGTTAAAGAGGTAAAGCATATTAGGAAGACACTGTGAGCACAAAGAAGAATTGAAAATATAAAAAGAAATAACAGATATGATGGGAATGAAAGACAGTAAGAGAGATTAAAATACACTGAGGTGTTCAACAGCAGATGTGAACAGGCAAAAGAAAGAACAGTGAGCTAGAAAACAGGACAGTTGAAATCTTACAGACAGAAGAACAGATAAAAAAAGAATCAGAAAAAGTGAGCAGGGTCTCATGGATATGAATGACAGCACAAAAAGAACACAAACATAAATGTCATGGGTATAACAGAAGAAGAGAAAGGAAAGAGGCGGAGAGAATATTTGAGGAAATAATGGCTGAAAATTTCCCAACTCATATGAAACACATAAATATACATGTTCAAGAAGTGCAGCATACTCCAAACATAATAAATCCTAATAGACCTACTCTGAAACACATGCTAATCAGAATGTCAAATGCCAAGGATAAGGAGAGAATCCTGGAAGCAGCAAGACAAAAGTAATTTGTCCCATACAAGGGAAACACAGTAAGACTAAGTGCCAGTTTCTCATCAGAAATCTTGGAGGCAAGGAAGCAGTGGCATGATATATTTAATATACTGAAAGAGAACAACTGCCAGCCAAGAATTCGTTATCTGGCAAAACCATCTTTCAAAAATGAGGAAGAATTTAAAATATTCACAGATAAACAGAAACTGGGACATTTCATCAACAAGAGATGTGCCCTAAAAGAAATGCTAAAAGGAGTTTGCAGGCTGAAAGGAAAAGACAGAGAGATTGGTTTGGCAGAGAATGTAGAAATGAAGATTATCAGTAAAGGTAACTAACAGGGTAAAAAGAGAGATGAAATATACTGTAAATGCCACACTGTTATAAGACAAAGAAGGACACTATTTATAATAAAAGAGGCAATCCACCAAGAAGAAATATCAATCATAAATATTTATGCTCCTAACATGGTGCCCTGAAATACATGAGGCAAATACATGGCAAAACTGAAGGGAGAAATAGACAACTTTACGATAATAGTTGGAAACTTCAATATACCGTTCCCATCAATAGCTAGAACATCAAGAGAGAGGATCAATAAGGAAACAGAGAACTTGAATAATATGATAAATGAATATATGCAGGACATTTCTGTATATACAGATATGTATTACATGTACAGAAATAACATATACAGAACACTGTACCCCAAAACAACAGAATATACAATCTTCTCAAGTGCTTATGGAATATTCACCAGGATAGACCACATGTTGGGTCACAAAACAAGTCTCAATACATTTAAAAAGATTAAAATTATACAAAGCATTTTCACTGACCATAATGGAATGAAGAAGGAAAGCAAAAACCTGTAGAGAACCAGAAAATTAATAAATATATGGAGGTTAAACAACACACTTTTATACAATCAGTGAGTCAAAGAAGAAATTGCAAGAGAAATCAGCAAATATCTGGAGATGAATGAAAATGAGAACACAACATATCAAAACTTATGGAATGTGTTGAAGGCAGTGCTGAGACAGAAATTCATTGCCATAAATGCCTATATCAAAAAAGAAGAAAGAGAAAAATCAGGGACTTAACTGCTCACCTGAAGGAACTAGAAAAAGAACAGCAAATAACCCCAAAACAAAAAGAAGGAAAGAAATAACAAAAATTAAAGCAGAAATAAATGGAACTGAGAATAAAAACAATACAGAGAATTAATAAAACCAAAAGTTGATTCTTTGAGTAGATCAACAAAATTGACAAACCCTTAGCTAGTCTGACAAAGAAAAAAAGAGAGAAGCAAATAAAATCAGAAACGAGAGGGCAGACATTATTACCGACCCCAAAGAAATAAAAAGGATCATAAGAGAATGCTATAAACAACTGTATGCCAAAAAAATAGACAACTTTAATGAAATGGACAAATTCCTAGGAACACATGAGCAACCCACACTGACTCTAGAAGAAATAGAGGACCTCAGCAGACCAATTACAAGTAAAGAGTTTGAATCAGTCATCAAAAACCTCCCAATGAAAACAATCCCAGGACCAGATGGCTTCATGGGTAAATTCTACCAATCATTCCAAGAAGAATTAATACCAATTCTGCTCAAACTCTTCTAAAAAATTGAAGAGGAGGGAACAATACCTAACTCATTCAACATCACACTAATACCAAAGCCAGATAAAACTATTACAGGAAAAGAAAATTACAGATCAATTTATCTATGCATATAGATGCATAAATCCCCCCAAGTTACTTGCAAGTTGAATCCAACAGTGCATTAAAAAATTATACACCATGATCAAGTGGGTTTTATCCAAGTTATCCAAGAGTGGTTCAACACAAGAAAATCAATTAATGTGATATACCACATTAACAAATCAAAAGGGAAAATCCACATGATCATCTCAATTGATTCAGAAAAGGCATTTGACAAAATCCAGCATCCTTTCTTGATAAAAACACATCAAAAGATAGGAATAGAAGGAAATTTACCCAACAAGATAAAAAATATATATGCAAAACCCACAGCTAACATCATACTCAGTGGTGAAAGACTGAAAGCTTTCCCTCCAAGATCTGGAACAAGACAAGGATGTCCACTGTCACCATTGTTATGCAACAGTGTGCTGGAAGTTCTAGCTAGAGTAATTAGGCAAGAAAAAGAAATAAAAAGTATCCAAATTAGAATGGAAGAAGTAAAACTCACTATTTGTAGAGGACATGATCCGATGTATAGAAAGGCCCCGAAAATCTGCAGCAAAGCTACTAGAGCTAATAAACAAGTTCAGCAAAGTGGTGGGATACAAGATGAATGTGTAAAAATCAGTAGTGTTTCTACACATTAGTAATGAGCAATCTGAAGAAGAAATCAAGAAAACCTATTCCACTTACAATATAACTAAAAGAACCAAATATCTAGGAATAAATTTAACCTAAATTGAAAACAGGAAACTACAAAACATTGCTAAAGGAAATCAAGGAAGACCTAAATAAATGGAAGGACATTCTGTGCTAATGGATTCGAAGACTAAATATCATTAAGATGTCAGTTCTACCCAAATTGATTTATAGGTTCAATATAATCCCTATCAAAAGTCCAATAGCCTACTTTGCAGAAATGGAAAAGCCACTTATCAAATGTATTTGGAAGGGTAAGGGGACCTGAATAGCCAAAAACATCTTGAAAAAGAAGAATGAAATTGGAGGACTCACATTTCCTGACTTTAAAACATGTTACAAAGCTACAGTGGTCAAAACAACATGGTACTGGCATAAAGATAGGGATATTGATCAATGGAATAGAATGGAGAGCTCAGAAATAGATACTCACTTCTATGGTCAATTGATTTTTGACCCACTCAACTGGGATAGAGCAGTCTCTTCAACAAATGGTGCTGGGAGAACTGGATATCCACATCCAAAAGAATGAAGGAGGATGCCTATCTCACATCTCATACAAAAATTAACTCAAAGTGGATCAAAGATCTAAATATAAGAGCAGGACCATAAAACTCCTAGAAGAAAATGTAGGAAAGCATCTTTAAGATCTTGTGGTAGACAGTGGTTTCTTAGACTTGACACCCAAAAACACAAGCAACAACAAGAACAAAAATAAATAAACGGGATCTCCTCAAAACTGAATAATTTTGTTCATCAAATGACTTTATAAAAATGGTAAAAAGGCAGCTTCCTCAATGGGAAAAAATATTCGGAAATCACATAGTCAATAAGGGTTTAATATCCAGAATATATAAAGAAATCCTACAACTCAACAATAAAAAGACAACCCAACTGAAAAATTGGCAAAAGACTAGAATTAGACATTTTTCCAAAGAGGAAATACAAACGGCTAAAAAGCACATGAAAAGATTCTCAACATCAGTAGCTATTAGGGAAATGCAAATCAAACCCACAATGAGGTATTATTTCACACCCACTAGAGTGGCCATTATTTAAAATAACAGAAAACTACAAGTGTTGGAGAGGATGTGGAGAAACAGGAACACTTACTCACTGCTAGTGGGAATGTAAAAGTCCTGATACCTGCGACCACTTGGATGAACTGTGAGGACATTGTGTTGAGTGAAATAAGTCAGAAACAAAAGGACAAATGTTGAGTGATCTCACCAATATGAATTAATTATAATAAGCACACTCCTGAAGTTGAAATCTAGAATATAGGTTACTAGGAGATAGAATGAGGGTAGAGAATGGGGACTGATGCTTAATTTGTGCAGATTTTTTAATTAGGTTGATTGTAAATATTTGGAAATGAATAGAGGTGATGGTAGCACATTATTGTGAGTGTAATTAATGGTGGTGAATTATGGGTGTGATTATGGTTGAAAGGGGGATGTTTAGTGTTGTGTATGTCACTAGAAGGAAAGCTAGAGTATAAAACATGGGACTGTATATTACAGTGAACCCTGTTGGGAATGATGACTGTGGTTAATAGTACAAATATAAGAATGTTCTTTCATGAACCATAACAAATAGATGTCACTATTACAAGGTGTTAATGATAGACTGGTATATGCAAAAAATATATGTAATGCAAACTATGGACTATAGTTGAAAGTAGTATTTTAATATTCTTTTATCAATTGTAAAAAACGTACCACACTAATGCTAAGTGTGAATAATAGGGGATATAAGGGTTGTGGTGGTTTTTCTTTTGGGAGTAATGAAAATGTTCTCAAATTGATTGTGGTGATAAATGCACTACTCTGTGATTACACTGTGAGCTGTTGATTGTACACTTTGGGTGGTTGAATAGTATGTGAATGTATCTCAGTAAAAATTCTTAAAAATAAAGTAAACAGTAAATATTCAAATTTGTTGCCAGTTTTTTTTACAGTTAGGTCATAGTGATCTCAGCATCACGTACATTATTGGAGAAATCCATTTAGGGAGATAAATGAAAAGGCTTTATTCATATTGGGAGGTCTGGGGACTAAGCTTATTTAAGTTGTAGGTGCAAACTTTACATGTACATAAAGTTGCAGGCTTTATATTTATATCTTGCTCCTTTTTGAGCCATTTTTATTAAGGACCTTTTTGCTAGCAATGTGGATATTGAGAGAAACCTAAGAGATACTTCCTTTTTTAAAAAATTCGGTTTTATTGAGATATATCCACGTACCATACAATCATCCATGGTGTACAATCAACTGTTCACAGTGCCATCATACAGTTGTGCATTCATCACCCCAATCTATTTTTGAACGTTTTCCTTATACCAGAAAGAATCAGAACAAGAATAAAAAATAGAAATAAAAAAGAACACCCAAACCCCCCCCCATCCTACCCAATTTTTCATTTAGTTTTTGTCCTCATTTTTCTACTCATCCATCCATACACTGGATAAAAAGAGTGTGGTCAACAATGTTTTCACAATCACACTGTCACCCCATGTAAGCTACATAGTTACACAAACATTGGAGTTTGATAGTTTCAGGTATTCACTTCTAGCTATACCAATACACTAAAACCTAAAAAGGGATATCTATATAGTACAGAAGAAAGCCCACCAGAGTGACCTCTCAACTCCATTTGGAATCTCTCAGCCACTGAAACTTTATTTTATTTCATTATGCTCCCCATTTGGTCAAGAAGATGTTCTCAATCCCATAATGCTGGGTCCAGGCTCATCCCCAGGAGCCATACCATGCATTGCCAGGGAGATTTATACCTCTGGGAGTCAGGTCCCACATAGGGGGCAGACAGTGAGTTCTTCTGCTGAGTTGGCTTAGCTAGAGAGAGATGGCCACATCTGAGCAACAAAGAGGTACTCAGGGGGAGACTCTTAGGCACAATTATAAGAGGCTAAGCCTCTCCTTTGCAGTAACAAGCTTCATGAGAGCAAGACCCAGGATAGAGTGCTCGGCATACCAAACCATCAGTCCTCAGTATTTGTGAGAACATCAGCAACAACCCAGGTGGGGAAGTCCAACATTTCTGCATTTCCCTCAGCTCCTCAGGGGGGCCCTGCATGTATATTTTTATTCTTTGCCCAAATTAGTTTGGAATGGAGATACTGCCTTTTAAGAAGCTTACCATCTCCTTGAAAATGTGAGATAGAAATGTAGAAAATAGCTGAAATATGAATGCACCAAGAAAGTGAGCCTGTGAAAGTTTAAATGTAATAAAATTTAAGGCTTTTAACGAAAGAGAGGTGCTGGGACTTAGCTGGACCTTGAAGGTTGACATGATTCAGAGAACTGGGAGGATAAGATTGAGGGTGTGGAGCCATGCCAAGTTGAAGGTTGGGAGGATGACTAGGATGACTATGTGAGAAGGGTGCTTGGAGGCAAGTCAAATAAGTCCTGGATACAAGGTTGACAAGGTAAAAATGGACCAAATGGTTCAAGGCCAGATTAAGAAATTCGGACTTTGTCTTGCAAAAGTAAGAGAGTTTAAGTGTGAGTTTGCATAGGGAAGTGATGTGCTTTAACATCTGAAAACACCTAGAAGAACGAAAGAAACTGCAGTCAAGTAGATTTTGCAATTATTGCAGAACTTCACAATGGCAATAAAAAGTCTGACTAACATGGATAGTGGTGGGAATGGAAAAGTAGGGACAGATGTCAGTGAAGTTATACGAGAAGAATGAAAAGAATTTAGTTACTTGACTTTAGCGGCAAGGGCAGATAACTTAAACTTTTTGACCATGATCGCTGTGCCGGTTTGGATGCATTGTGTCCCCCAAAACACCATGTTCTTTGATGCAATCTTGTGGGGGTAGATGTATTAGTGTTGATTAGGTTGGAATCCTTGATTGAGTATTTCCATGGAGATGTGATTCAATCAACTGTTGGCGAGAACTTTGACTGGGTAATTTCCATGAAGGTGTTACCCCACCCATTCAGGGTGGGTCTTAACTGAATCACTGGAGTCCTATAAAAGTGCTCATAGGCAGAAGAAGGTGCTGCCGCCAAGAGACACACTTTGAAGAATGAACAGGAGCTGAGAGTGGAGCTGGAACACAACCTGGGATCAACAGACACCAGCCATGTGCCTTCCCAGCTAACAGAGGTTTTCTGGATGCCATTGTCCTTCCTTCAATGAAGGTATACTTGTATCGATGCCTTCATTTGCAACCAAATAAACTCCCTTTATAAAAGCCAATCCATTGCTGGTATTTTGCATAATGGCAGCATTAGCAAACTAGAACAATCACTATATGAAATATACCTATATATATATCATATAAAAATATATGTAATATGTTTTATACATATACAGAAAATAAAAATGAAATTTCTAAGAAAAAATATTTACCCCTATTCTAAGTGATGTGCCCTGATACTTCTAGTTCTTTCGGTTCTATTATATTGAAAAAAAAAATTCTGTTATTAACCCAGTAGAGTGATTTTATGATGCAGTAATGGGATATTCTCCCTGATTTCAACATAATGTCCTAAGAGGTTTGATTTTTTTTTTAATTCATTTTATTGAGATATGTTCACAGACCATGCAGTCATACAAAACAAAGCATACATCTGATTGTTCACAGTACCATTACATAGTTGTGCATTCATCACCAAAATAAATCCCTGACACCTTCATTCCCACACACACAAAAATAACAAGAATAATAATTAAAGTGAAAAAGAGCAATTAAAGTAAAAAAGAACACTGGGTGCCTTTGTTTGTTTTTTTCCTTCCCTCATTTTTCTACTCATGCATCCATAAACTAGACAAAGGGGAGTGTGGTCCATATGGCTTTCCCAATCACATTGTCACCTTCATAAGCTACATTTTTATACAATTGTCTTCAAGATTCATGGGTTCCGGGTTGCAGTTTGATAGTTTCAGGTATCCACCACCAGCTACCCCAATTCTTTAGAACCTAAAAAGGGTTGTCTAAATTGTGCGTAAGAGTGCCCACCAGAGTGACCTCTCAGTTCGTTTTGGAATCTCTCTGCCACTGTAGCTTATTTCATTTCCTTTCACATCCCCGTTTTGGTCAAGAAGATGTTCTCCATCCCACGATGCTGGGTCTACTTTCCTCCCCAGGAGTCATATTCCCTGTTGCCAGGAAGATTCACTCCCCTGGGTGTCAGTTCCCATATAGGGGGGAGGATAGAGATTTCACCTGCCAAGTTGGCTTAGCTAGTGAGAGAGGGCCACATCTGAGCAACAAAGAGGCATTCAGGAGGAGGCTAAGGAGTTTGATTTAAATGATTCCAGAAAAGTTACTTCCCCAAGATCATTTATTGATGTTAAGTTTCTGCATTTGGAAATTGAGGTTTTGGTTAAATCAAATGTCTTCAGAAATGGGCTAAACTTTGCCATTCTCATACCTTAAAAGTGAATGACTTACTGTTTTTTTTGCAAAGCAAGTTGTGTAAGAGTAGAGAAAATGTGGAAGCCCTGAGTGCCTGAATGGGGCAAGAGAGGTGCTGATAGAGAAACCATTTTACCTAGATTTAAAATAAAATTAACAAATTTAAATAAATGTATCATATAATAGTATTATAAATAATAAATTAAAAATAAAATTAATATTCACTGTTAAGACAAGACCTTAGCATTTCATTCTCTAAATGAGGAAGAGAGGATCTGGAAAGAAAGTTAAACCAGGATTGGCAAACAAAGTAGTGGTGCATCATTTCTTAAATATGCAGAGAAAGTCCAGTTGGCAGAGCTGGAAAATGAGAGACAGGAATGGGAGTGGTCTGGAATTTCCAGGAGTATGAAAGGGGGGAGAGTGAGAGATTTAACTCTTTCATGCGAGATGTGTCAATAGGGCATACTGGAAGTGACTCTCGTCTTCAAGTTTAGGTAGGCTGTCTAGTCTGGGTCCTCACCTTTTTTTGCTAAGACTCAACCCCAATAGAGTAACCTGTTCAAACAATCTAAAAGCAGAGAATTAGGAAAACTGTTACCAAGGTCATCAACAATATTGAGAGGATGATGGGAAAGTTTAGCAGTTTCTGTTTTCCCAGCAGTTCTATATGCTGAAAAAAGAAAGTCATATTGGAAAAAGGGTTTAGGGCATATGCATAAGTTTTTATGTGTGGAGAATGATTCTTTCTAGTTTGTTGTGATAGTCCCAGGTTTCTCCCATTGCCAGCTTGAATTTCTCTGCATTGGTGGTCTACAGCTCTCTGATTTTTTTTTTTTTTTTTTCCTGAGCTGGCAGTGATACTGATCAAACATGGGGTTCTCTGTCCAATGCGCATATCAAAGGAGAAAGAGTATATTGCTAGGAGTATATTGAAGCAAGGAGAACAGGTGATCTATTAGCCTAAAATCTGTTGCTCAGAGATTCTAAGGAGTTGAGGGCTTTTATGGATTCCAACAAGAGGAGGTGGAGTTGTTACCATTACAGCAACAAGTATAAACAGCTATAGTACCATGTAAGGGGTGGAACTAAGCTAGAACTAAGTGAAAACCACCATTATAATAGCAAGTATAAACACTGTAGACAGAGGTTAGTTCTGGGCTGACTCAAGTTCCTTCATTAATAAACATTAGGGGGTTGTCTTTGTGATCCTGACTCTAAAGTTGTAAAACAGGATAAGGGGGTACAAGTGGAGCCAGTCAGGGGGTTTTTACAATTTACAGTTCAATGGGTTTCAGTAATTTCAGTTATTTCCTTTCAGCTATTTTACAATATACTAGAAAGTAAGAAAAAGGCATCTATATAATGATTCAGTCATCCTAATTATTTGCTAATTCTTAATTTCTTGGTTACAGCAGTTCACTCATTAATACTGTGGGGTTATTTAGCACCAGGCCACTTTGCTAGTTGTATAGAATGTGGCAATTTGACTCTCAGATTTGCAAGGTTAATTTAGCACAAACAGCAGTCAGTGACTGAAGTCTAATAATTTATATGATTTCATTTAATAATTTAATTTTTTAAAATTTAAAGTCTGCTCTTCTCTTAATGCACAATGGATGTGTTGCATTTTCTCATAGTCTTGCCCCCTGTTATCAGTTCTATGAAATTATTTTTCACTTTAAGGAGTAATACCCTTAGAAAAAAGATCTATTTTCTCTTAATAAATAAGAGGCATCATATTTATATATTTTTAACTTTATACTCAGAATTTGTACCTAAAACTTTTTCTTTAATTTAGAGTAAATTCTATGGAACTAGAAAAACAGGATGAGTTTGTCTATTTTCTCTTTGTCAACTCACAGAAAAGAGCTAGATAAAAGGACATGGCACACTGCTTTCTTCCAGAGTAACAATCACTCAGGTGCCTGAGGAGAAGCCCAAGGCACAGTTCAAAGTCTACTTCTGATCTCTGGTGAGAAACTAGGAAGAAGAATGTGCACCTGCCCTTACCTGCTTGAGATGGAAGTGAAGGGTGTGTGAGATCCCCCCTTCCTCACTCTCAAAGGCTTTGCCTTTAAAGCCTGGCCTTGTTCCGGGAGTCCCCACTTGCATTCACTGAGAGAGAGGGAAGTTAGTGAGATAGTGGAATCAGGAATCCCCATTGAGTGTTGTGCCCCAAGGAAAACTGCCAATTCCAGTAATCATATAAAATGACCCACAACTATCAAGTACGTCTGATCCCTGCAGGACAGAGGCAGGACAAATGCTTCGGCTCCCTCCTCCTTCAAAGAGATAGAGGCAAATACTGTCTAAGCCGGGCCTGGTGATGCTGAGGGCCTGAGGCAGGGATGGGAGCCTGCAGGGGAAGCAGTGGAGCTTCTTCCCATTTAGGGAACAGCAAGTACCCATTTGGGATTTTTGAGTAGCAACACCTGCCTTCTCTGCCTGTATGCCAGCATCACTTCATTAATTCTTCAGTGAACCATAAATTAAAGGTTTTACAGGTGGATCTGGTCTATGAACATACTGCTACTTCTGTCTCATAGAAACAGGTATGATAGTTTCAAGGAAGTATACCCATCAAATGACCTTCTTGGAAGACTAATTCACTGTCTGTATTGTTAGCATTTCCCCATTTCATATGACTTTACAGTCATGATAAATGACAAAGGATAGCATGGAACATGCAACTAGCCAGCTTTTCTAAGGTTCCAAGAATGGCTGATTTCAGGAAATACACCTTCTTTCCTCTGGAAGATCCTGGCTGGAGAATCCTGGCTTGTATTACAGCTCTCTCCATCCCAGGAGTGTAGTTGGGTAAAATACTAGTGATTCCCAACCTGTGTGGTGCCGGGGCCTGAGGACACACAAAGGGTTTGGTGAGGTGACAAAAGTGACACAATTGAGTTTTTCATAAGGCTGAATTTATTACATTTAAAGGAATTTTCCTTATTTTAAGATTATGCTCTTATTTTTTTGGTGATAAAATGCCCCTCCTTTTTATGGAATATTGTGGAGAGAGAGAGAGAGTGGGAGTAAGGAGAGAGAGAGTGTGTGTGTGTGCGTGCGTGCATGCACATGCACGCGCAAGTACATATGTTTAATGCATTTAGTGGATTGACTAGTGTCCTCCCAAAATTCTTATACAGTTGGAACCTTAGAATATGACCTTATTTGAAAATAGTTTTTTTTTTCATATATAATTAAGTTGAAGTCATACTTCATTAAGATGGTCCCTAAATCCAATGACTGGTGTCTTTATAAGAAAAGGAAAGACACACAGACAGATGCAGAGAGAAGGCAGCCTTGGGAAGATGGAGGCAGAGATTGGAGTGATGCAACTACAAGCCAAGGACTGCCACGGGTTTCTGGGAAACACTGGGAGTGAGAAAGAGGCAAGGAAGTTTCCTTCTTAGAGCCTTCGGGAGGATCCTGGCCCTGCCAATACCTGATTTCTGGCTTCCAGGCTCCAAACCTGTGGGAGAATGAATTTCTCCTGTTTTAAGCTACCAAGGTGATTTGTTACCGCAGTCCTAGGAAATTAATGTAATGTGCTTACTTAAGGAAAAAGTGGAACATTTTTGTCTCCTCCACCCTTTTTTGGAAAGTTTACTGGTCTCTGAAATTCCAAGATCCGGGAAGTACTGTTTTGTACAGTGTTTTGAATCCTATACTACTGGAAGGTCAAAAAGATAGAGTTCCTCTGCATATTTTTTTGCATTTAAAAATACATAATATGGTATTAATTTCCTATTAATAAAAAGAGTATTCATTATGAAATTTTGGAAATACAAGAAATATAAAAAAGAAAATAAATATTATTAACAATTACATCCCCAAAAGAACACTAACTGCTAGTATATGTTTATCCTCTCTTTTTTCCTAAATCTATGTCTATCTATAGCTGGAAGCAATATCTGTATCTATATATACCTCAATTTATTTTACTTACAATACAGGAATCACACACACTATATCAGCTTTGTTTCCTGTTTTTTTTTTTCCCACTTATTATGATGTATGCATATTTTCATGTCTTTAATCGTGTTCTTTGAGAGCTTGATATTTAATAACTGCACAGTGACCTGTTACATGACAAGTGTTTTCAAAATAAACTAGACATTTTATTGCATTCTACTCCTTCAAAAATATGAGTTCTAAGAAGGCAGGGGTTTTAACCTGTTTTGTTCATCTGTGATCCTTCAGTGTCTGGTGAGCTCCTAGATGCTCCAAAAATATTTGTTTGCATGAATGAAAGAAGCATATTTTTGAAATTTGTATGATTTCTTTAGGCACTCCTTAGAATCAACCCAGAACTTAATTATGGTACAATTTATTGTCTTCTAAGTAGAATAAACTGAGCAATAAAATAATTTTATAGTCTTAAACACAATGCTTTTAAGAAACTGATTACCCTCGTGTCTTTCTCACATAGTCACGACAATATCTCTGCCAGCCCATCATTGACAGGGTGTGCAATTTGAGCGTGTTTCTGTGATGGAGTAGCATTGGTCCTACCCCTCCCTTCTCTGAGAAAAATGCCACATTGTTGTCAAGTGGTGGACTTGGATGGAAACACCATATTGAACAGAACAACACCATCACCCTCATGCAGGAAACCCTGACTCGACAGCAATGATGCCCTGGCTGGCAGGGTCCTGGCTAGGAAGTGCTTTCAAAACAATCTTGAGGTTTTCTGGATCCACCTTTTTTTTTTTTCTGGATAGGACCCACTTACTTACAGCGACTGGTGAGGTCCTTCAAGGGTATGCCTTGACTTCCACATACTTCCTATGGAATGCTGGGGAAACCAGCCTCTCCTTAGTTGGCCTGGAATTCCCCCATGTTCCCTCAAATGCTGGCATGTTTGCATCATCCAACAAGGTGGAGGAGGGGGTGTGGCAGTGATAACGTGTTGTTCAGATAGGTGGATCCAAGAAGGGAAGTTCATGAGGAAATCCTCATTGAGACTCTTGGATCCACAAAGGGGCTGGACAATGGGTGATATAGAGGCCTCAGTCTTTAGAGCAAGGACCTGGGACAGAGGTCAAAGCGAGTAATCATGGAGTCAAAGGAAGGCCTAAAAAGATTTTCTTTACTTCTCAGGCTTATTGATGACTAGTCCTGTTCAACGTTTTATTGTTACACTGGGCAAAATCATAAATTAAAGCCATCTCATAAAAAAGTCACTTGCAATTTCACTAACTTACATGACTAACTTAATATTCCATTTGAAAATGTCTGCTTTGCATTACAAACTTTTAAAATGGCTTTTTAAGTAATGGATTAAAATAATCTAAGTAGGCATGTATCCATGGTTACAGCAATAATGGTATCAAAGATATCTGAAGATAGCATTTTTGTCCTAGATTTTTATAGAGTTTCTATTTATTAATCTTGCTTCTGTTATGCTTCCACCCTTCTATATACTTGGAAAAGTTGTTTTCTAGTGTTTTTGTTGTTAAAATCTATAGTAATGTTAGTTCATTATTTCATTAATTCATCAATGCATTTATTCTACCAATATTTATTGAATATCTAAAATATATTCAGTACTTAGGACACAATGAGAAATAGAAACCCTCAAAAAGCATAACTGAGTGGAGGACATAAACAAATTAATAGGCAATTAAAATACAGAGCAATATGTTTTAAGAATACATAGGAGGGGCACTTTCCCAAAAATAACATCAGAAGAGGTTACAAGGGTAAGTGCCATCTAAACTAGGAATGGTAGAGATGAGTGGAAGTGATGATGAGGAGGGAAGAAAAGAGCATCTGAGAGGAGAGAGATGCTTGTGAAGAGGCCCTGAAATGACCGACCTTGATGCTGGTCAGGAACCCAAAAGCTCAATATGAGTAACTTGCCATGTGACATAGGAAGGCTGAGAGATGGGGCTGGGGAGGAAAACCAGGGCTAGGTTAGTTACAAAACATGTTAAGAACAATATGCTAAAGGCAATGGGGAATAATGGAAGGTTTTTATGAGCATGTAAATAGGATCACAGAGTCTGTTTAGAAAATACACTCTGACTTCCCAGTGGAGAGTAATTTGGTGAGGGGTGATGGGCAATTCCAAAGGCAGGGAGATCAGTTGTTGTTTATAGCATTATTCAGGTAAAAAGAGTCCATGGTGACCTAACAGTAGGATAAAGTCAGGGTTGGAATCAACAGTACCTGATGATTGATGACCAGATATGATGGATAAAGGAGGAAGACAAGGGAGAGACTGTTAGTGTGGGTTCCCCCTGAAGCAAGGCAGAGTCAAGGACTAGGGTACAGAGGAGGTTAATTCTAGAGGTGATTACAAGAAGTCAGAATGAGAGAACAGGGAGAGTCGGTCAGGGAAGGGGGGGCTTGAGCCAATAAAGAGTACAATACTGCATTGTTTTTTGTTGTAAAAAACCAGGGCACAATCTTGAATGGGACCCTGTGAGAATCCATGCTGAAAGCTCTTCAACAGTGTCTTCTGAAACATGGGGGGCCAGGCCTTTGTTCTCTGACTCTCACCTCCCTTTGGTTTAGGGTTGCCTCCAGGGTTGTTAATTCCTCTGTGATTGAGTGGTATCTGTCTCCTGTTGAGCCAATTCTTAGAATTTTGGTGAAAGCCCTGAGGCAGGAAATCAGAGACAATGACCTGAAGTGAAAGGGAGTCAGGGGTGGGCTGAGCGGATATGACAAGGGGCATAAGTAGAGTCTACTTTAGTGACCATATTTTTGGCTCAGGCAACAGGATGGGCCTGCAAATGTTGAATTCTTGAGATACTTTAAGACATCCTTGCAGGGATATCAAGTGGCTACTGGGGTACAGAACTGGTGTTCAGAACTGACACTACTGTAGTGAGTTTAGGAACCATAGCCTGATCATATGAAGTAATTGAAACACAGTGAAGGGGTAAGATTGTTCAAGAAGTATGTGCAGAATGTGGAGAAGAGGGCCTAGAACAGAGATTGGAGAGACACTAACATTTAACAGGACTAACCCTAACAGGACTAATACTTAACCCAATGAAACAGACAGATAAGGAGTGTGGAGAAATAGAAGGAAAACCCGGCAGCAATGGTTTTGTGGAAGACAAGAAGGAGGGGGGAGGTTAACCGATGCCAAATGCTGCTGAGAGATCTAGTAGAAGGATAACCCTGAGACTGTTGAGCCGTGGGTTGATAGTTGAAGGTGATCAAGTAGCCTACAAACGTATATTTAAAATCACTTTTGCATTGTTACGTCTAATATCACTTTTGTCCTTGAAATTTCTTGTATCTATTTTCTTTAAGAAATCAGTAGGTAAGACCTATTTTTAAAAAGATGAATTTAGTGGCAGTATGAAAATAAAGTATTCATAAAATTGTTTTATTGTGAATATACATGGATAATTAACATGCTGTTCCTGTTACTCCATTTCTGAAAAATAGCTTGAAATAGTGTTCAAGTATAACAATGAATCCCTGGTATCTTCAGTTAGCAAAGTTTTGGTGTATTTAACATGCTGCCTTATCTTGCTGTTTAGTTACTGTTTACTACTGATAAAAAGGGCCACGGGAAAATGGAAAAGACATGTTTATGTGGACACAGATGGCTGTTTACTGCAAATATAACACCATAGACTAAGGTGATCGTAATCCCCTTTGAACATGATAATGCATTTTATGAACACATTTAACGGTGCTCCTTAATTTTATCTTTTTACTCAGTGCATTATGTTGAATTTCTCCTACTCATCAGAGTGTTGAAATGTGAAAGTAATACCTATTTCATTTACTTGTGTAATATCTCTGATTTCATATTCTTCATGTATAAATTGCCTTAACATCCAGGAGGAAGTTTTTTTCCATTTAATATAATTATGATAATAACTTAAGTGTCAATGAAATTATGAGGTGGGGTTGGTAATGGGGGATGCTAGTGGAAATTAAACTAATTAGATAATCAAAAGCTTTATACTAGTCTGCATTTCATCATTTATGCAGTTAGATGTCACAGGAAGGGCTCTTGGCTCTTAAGTGCCTTAATTTCCAGATCTCTAAGATATAAGTTACAAACCTCCTTTCCCAGTACATAAAATAAGATTAATATCAGCTAATAGCTATGGACGGTATACTACAAAGTAAAACATCATTGCTTACCTTGGGATAAAATAATAGTGATGATACATGCTTGCAAAATATGCACTATATAAAACCTTTTATTTTAGTAATCTTCAAATCCTTGCAAAATTGTAACAAAATTCTTGCAAAATTTGTAGCATCCATAAATAAAGAATGCTGAAATCCCAATGGAAATTTTATATACTGCATGTAATTAAAAATCTAAAAGTCAATGTATTACATCATTTGGACAAAGCTTTCACTGAGGTCTTACTGAGTGCCATGGATGGGAGAATGGTAGTAAAAAAACACAGCAATTCCCTGTCCTTTGAAGCTTGACTTCCAATGAGGAAGACAGACAATAGCTTTCAAATTAAGAAAGGGTCCTATGGTATTATTTGCAATGAAAAAAAAATAAAGCACAATAAGTTACATTGCAACAGCAGTTTCTGGGGAGTGGAGTAGAGTGGAGTTTGACCAGAATGAGTGCCATTAGAGAATGGAAGGTAAAGAAGTGATGAAAGCAATTATAGGTAACTCTTCCAAGAAATTTGTTACAAAAGAGAAGCCTAAGAATAGGGTAGTAGCTTCAAGGAGATACAGAGTCAAAAGCACTCTTAAAAGATAGAGATAATGTTTTCTGCTCAAGGGAATGATCTAATACAGAGAGGAAAACTGATGGGAACAAAGACCTTAAGAAGGCAAGAGAGGATAGAGGGTTGGCCTTGGAAAAAAGCTTAGAAAGTTCACTTGCTATAACAGGAGAGAAGGCAAAGTTTATGTATTGATATAAGGGTGGGCTAGTAGCTTTGATGGTAGGAAGAAAAAATTCTCTTCTGAGTGCTTGCATCTTTTTCATGAAAAGAAGCAAAAGTTTCTGATTTGAAATTCAGACCAATGCCATAATCATCATTAGTGTTATTTTAGGGTATTGTGGTAGGCGTTGGAAAAAGAAATAAGCATAAAGCACTGTGCTTGAGAAATACATGAAAACATACATATACACATCTCCATAGTCTTCCATCTACTATCTGCTATGTGCTCTTACATTAGACACTTTATATATACACTTTAATCCTCACAACATTTGACAGTAGTTTTTTCCAACAAGAGAACCTCTTTTCCTACATACAATAATGGTTTGAGTTAAGTATTAAAATACTCCACATAGTAGTCCAGAGGTTAACTAACAGCACATGGTTATGTGAATAGGTACTTGGGAGGTTGTAATGTATTCAGTACAAAGTTGAGAAGAGCAAAATTTAGAATTTGTTTTTTTGTAGAAATATTTAGAATATAGGCTAAAGACCAATTAGTGAGTGCCAATAAACAAATCAGTCATGTGCTGCAAATGACAGGACCGAGACCTAAAACAGAGCAAAACAAAGTCTCTCATGTCATTGAAAACTTTCAGAGACTTGCATATTATTATTAATTTTTGTCATGTATTTTGGATAATAATTAGCAGTTAGAAGAATCCAGGCCAAGAAAAGAAATGAAAAACAAACAAATAAACATCATTTTAACAGTTTTAAAATAATTGGAGTTAAAAATATATTGTGAACAAGTATAATTAGGTTCATTGTAACAAACTTCATCGGTTGATCAAACATTGCAATCTTTTGTACTTTAACCTGGGCCTCTTGGCAAGAAGCCCATTTAGTAGTTTTTTTGTTTTTGTTTCTCAAATGAAGATCAATTTGTTAGTAGGAAGTGGCTTTTTTATCATCTCTAGCAATATTTGTTTCCACAGAATATTACATATTTGAAGTATTTTTTGCTTATGATTTTTAATTTAGGTCTTTGTTTTAAATGAGTCAACACTTAAAAATCAATTTAATTTTCTGCATTTTGTCCATCTTTGATGCAAATTCACTCCTAATATTTAAGAACAAAGACTATATGGAAACATTCTTGTCTGGTTATGGCAATAAATTAATTTCCCAAATAGTCACATCTAGAATTGAAATGTCAGATGAGAATTCAAGCAAAGGTTACATGAGGAAAATAACACATGTAAGAAAATGATGTCATTTAGCCAACCACACATTAATCTGGATGATTTAGTGAGGACCATGTTATCTTCAGGACAGGCTTCCAACAGACCTGCCCATACACCAAATTGCTTCAGAGTGATTATGTCATCATATTACCTGTAGATTAAAGAGAGTAACTACAGATGTTATTTTTCCTGGTGGCACTGGAGCAATAATCATAAACATTGAATTCTATACTGTCAGCAGGGACACAGATGAATAAAAAATGACAGTGATATAAGTGTTCTCTATCTTAAAACCCATGTGTCTTTGAAACTACTCAAGAAATGTTTTTGATGTGATGTGGTTTGCAATGGCACCAAACCCTGATCTTTGGTTCATACAGCTAACACAGAGCCCAAGCTCAATGTGTGTGGACTGTAATGCTACACATACCCCTTCCTCTTCTAATCCCAGTCATTTTTCTAATCTTACTGTCCAGCTTCAGCCAACATGGAGGCCTTATAAACCTCTTTCAAGATAAATGAGCAGGAAGGACACCAAGCTTTATCAGCTTCAACTTTCTGTTCTGGGACTCTTTTGTTGACAAATTTATTTTGGCTCCAAGTTTGTTCCATGATTTTTTTGAGTCTTCTTTAAAAATTTGAATTCACAAAATGGAGAAGAAAATAGGGAGTGTCCTAATAGAGATAATTTTGCATTTTGAAGGTTGAAAACTTAATCATAATATTTGTTAGAAACTTGCTTTGTATTAAGATTAGGAGGGTTAGAAGGAAGAAATGATCTGGAAAAGTCACACTTTATACCCATGAAACATTTTAGATTAAAACTCAGCAAAGTAATTGCTGTACCTATGTAAAATTTTAGATTAAAACTCTGCAAAGTGGGAGTTCCCCAGAATTGATTGGATAATTTGTTGTATCTTATTCATTTTGATTTTAAAGTTTATAGTCTAAATTTTCCCTTTATATGTGGGAGGGTGCAATTACAGTTGGAAGGTTTTACTGAGCATAAAAATTTATGGCCTTGAGGGATTTTTTTCCCTGCTAAATTTAAGGTTTGCTTACTCAGTTCTTGAACTTAAAGTGAGCCTGTAATTTTCCCTTTAGATAAGGTGAAAGCAAGTTTCTTTCCTCAACTGGAAGGAAACCTCACAGGCATGAAATCTAGAATGGACAGTTTCAGACCACCTAAATATTGGCTTTTCAATGAGATGCTGTTTCTATCCTCATTCTATTCAGTTCTCTAACTTTCTTCTTGGTTGTTATTTAAAAAAATAATATAAAAAACTTAATCGTGAAATTATTTTCAGATGATTTAGAAAACAGAAAACATCATAAAGAAAAAGTTCATAGTCCCATGATGCAGAATATGAATATGCAGTGGATGTTGTTGTGTATTTACCTCAATCGGTTTCTCTATCCACATTTATCATTTTATTTTTTTACAAAAATGAATTCAAGATCATTTAAAAAAAAATTAGGACTCTTTTAGTAACATTTTCCTATGACATTTAACATGGTGAAAGCTGTATTTAAAAACAATTACAATGTAGGATGAGGGCTCAAATATATAATAAATTCTCGAGTTAGTTTGAAAATAAAACCATTTGTAAATTACTAATTTTTTTTTAAAGACAAGTGGAGATCTGATTGCATTTTTAATAATAAAATAACTGGGAAATACCAAAGGAATTAAGCACAAAACTCAATATATAAAGCTTCTATTATCAAACTCAAGCCATTATAGAACATCTCTTCCATCCTCCTTGCTTCTTCCATTCTCCTCCCTTCAAAATTTACAAGTGATAGATAATAAAAGATTGAAAAAAATTCCATCTTAACTCTGTATTTTCCTGTAATCAATTCCATTATAGCACTTATTTCTTCTTTTAGGTGGGAGAAAACCAGGGTGATAGGCAAACAGAACTTTGGTACAAAGCACCTACTTATTCCTGCTTGTTGCTAACCTTGCAAAGAATCATGGTGCTTTGTATGAATAAATATTTTAGCTTTGTTTAACATGAAAAAAATTTTTCATATCTAATTTAGTTTCCAATCTACAGTGAGAAATCTTATTCACTTTGTGAAAAAGAACAAACCTGTTAAGAACTGCACTCTGGGCTCCCTGGAAGACACTCAAGGTCCATCAAGTGTCCACAGACTTTAAGAAATAAACATCCATCAGATGAGAACTTTCTGAAGATAGTGCCTGAAACATAAAAGCCAATGGACATTAGTAAATCCACTATTTTTTCAGCGGCATCTGACTTTATGCTTGGGGAATTTTGTATTCCAACTACAAGCTGAAGAATTTCCCTCAGTTTTTAGGGTATTAGGATATGTTATTTTTGGGCAATAAGTTTCCTGTGTGTTTAAACCACTGTCTTTCCCGGTAATATCTGTCCTGTTTTTACCATATTTTTGTATAAAACATACTTTATTCTGAGTACACTTATTTACATTAAGCCTTTCATACAAGAATGGGTTACGCCTTTCATACAAGAATGGGTCATATTTAAGTATAAAACCACAGGTACCAAAGCCTGGTTTTTCATTTGTGGATGCCAAGAATACATTTCCTCCTTCTTAAGCTCACCAAACAAAGGCCTCAGAAGAAAAAATAGAACTAGAAAACATTAACGATTCTATGATAAAATGGCAAATCCCATCCATGTAGAACAGAGCAGTGCTTTCTGGAGTGGACTTTTGGACCATGGTCTAGAACCAAAGAGAGGTAATTTGCTGGTTCAGAAAGGATGAGTTATCTAACCTGGTTGATGTTGTTATGTGTGTAGGAAAAGATAGTGTCACAATGTGTGTATGAAAAGATAGTGTATGAAAAGATAGTGTACAAAAAGATAGTGTCACAATGCAGTAAAGCATGAGTAAATGAGCTTGCAATCTGATTTGACCAGTTTGAAATTTTAATTTACCTTTGCTTTGAATGGTGCTTTCAAGTTTACAAAATGCTTTAATTCATGCTATCCCAATCAACTCTCATAACAAACCTGTGAAATATGCAGAAAAGCTACATATAGATTCCAACTACAAAACCTACAAAACCATTCACATTGTTTCAGTTAAAATAAGAGCACTAGTCTCCTGATTTTCATTTCATTGCTCTTTCAACAATACCATGCTGCCAGGAGATCTTGGGTTGGAGGAGTCTGTGGATACATTCCTTAAAGAATAAATATTCTTAAGCAGATCTTAAGCAGGATGTCATTACTTTACCACACGTCATAGATGAATACTTAACAATAGTGAGAGTAAATATTGCCCTTAAAGCACTTGTTCTCCAGCAAGATGGGGTGAGTGACTGTGGAAAAATCTAGAAGTAAAGCTGGTCAAGAGGATTCTTCTGTAGACTTAAGCTCCTAATAGTGCATATTCTAAAAAGAGAACACTTGCTTTCTGTTTGCTTTGGTCTCCTTAGTCATAATGTCATAATTTGTTGCAATAGTCTCATTTAAATTCTTAAATTAGAAATATTTTGCAAACGAGATAAACAGATGGTACCATTGGCAAAAAATAGTGTCTGGAAAAGTTATCACTTTTAATTCTTAATCTTTTACATTTTAAAGTGAATGAAGACACTGTGATTGAGAGATGTGAACGAAGGGAAGGGAAGGAAAGGGAAGGGAGGACAGTGTGAATCCTGAGTAATAAGGGGTTACGAGTCTCAGAGGAGAAAACAGCTCCTTGTTGTAGTTTCATTTCATAAATTTCCCTAAGGCTAGGCTTCGTACTAAGTTCTTACCTTGAAAATAAAATTCTTAATTTTTCTTATATGATTACGTTTCCCAGAAGCTCAATTTCAATCAAGCTTTTGAATTCCTAACTACAAGTGTTGAAGAACTGAGATATGGGAATGTGGAGAATTATTCATGCCTGCTGGTCAACCCACTCGGTTCTCCGTCAAAGACTGGGCTATTCAGGATTCCTGGAGTAAACGGAGTTGGATGCCTTTAAGTGCTATTTCTATAAATCTATGCTATTTTTTTAACCTTCCATGATATGGAAGTACGTTGGCCACATAGCCTGGGACTTTCAACTCTGCTGCTCAAGGTTCTTCTCCTTGGGCACAAGAAGACACACTGGCAGATTCTTACTCTCCAAGTTCCCATTTTAGAGGCTTTCTAGACTTCTTCCACCATCTACATGTGGATAACTTTATTGATTTAATTATGAAAATAAAATATAACTTTAGAAAAATGCAAGAAATATGAAAGTTTATAAAGAAAAAGGCAAGTTTCCCTCATTCTTCTCTCCCCCCCCTTTCAGCCCTCTACCTTGTTCTCCCATCCTACTCCTTGGGAGGAAAACATTGGAAACAGCTTGGTGCATATTCGTCCAGGCGTTTGTTAATGTAAAAATAAGTGCAAGCATACAGAAGCACATTGTCACTTAGACAGTTTTACAACATATTCTGCCTCTTACTTTCTCCACTAATGAATTTGCTTAATTCTATTTTTCATGTTAGCCCATTTAAATTTTCCAAAAATCTAAGGCTATCCTAAAAAGGTATGGAATTATAAAGCACAGAAACTATGGTGGGTTAACGCTCACTGGGGATACTGGCCCATTAAACAAGAATTGAAGAAAAAGGAGGGACAAAAGTTAATGGAGAAGTAGGTCAATATAATTTTCAGTTTCATTTATTTAAGCAAATTAAATTCGTACATTTGTTATTCCTTACATGTTAAGTGGTGTTTATTTTGTGGTGGTAAAAACAGAAAGAGATAGGTTTGGGTCTATGCTCCAGTCTAAATATGTTGCTTATCATATCACTTAACCTTCCTGAGTTTTCTTTTCTTTATTCAAACAATACCCAGATTAGACTAGATAATATCTATGGTTCCTTCCATTTCTGATGCTTAGTGCTTTAATTTCCTGGCAAAAAAAAAAAAAAAAAAAAAAAAAAAACCTCAAGAATTTTCTTAGGTATAAAGTAGTCTTTGTTCAAAGGTATTCTTGGTTGTTCTTGTCCATTTTCTAATGGAAATTTGCTAGGCCTATTACACAGGTCACATTACCCTACCACTTTAGCTTATAATAATACCTGCACGCTCTTTTACAGTTTATATATAAAGGGCTTTCACACACCTTATCACATCTGATTTTCACAGTGATTCAGTGATGTAGATTGAGCAGATATTATTTTAATCTCATTTATAGGTAAGGAAATGAGTTCTCAGAGGCCTTGAAGGAATCTAAGTCCTACCTACATTGTCTCTAGCACTGCTGGCTGAACAGAAATAGATGATCCAGTAGATATATATGATCTTGCTCTTATTTCAGAATTTTACATGTAACCAATTAGTAATAATAAAGAACAAGTATTATTTGATACTTACAATACAGGAAAAAGCAGGCTTGAATTCACTGTGGACACTTTTACTAAGGATGCTCATAAAGAATTGTTTGGAACACAACTAGATGAAGACATCTTTCACTCAGTGGAGCTTGGTGACTTTTCCTGATTCTGCTAGATCCCGCCTTTCTGCACCAGATTCTCCAACTACATGGATTCTTGTGCTCTCCTTGCTTTTTCAGGGCTTTTAATTTTGCATTTCTTCATCCTGGAATGTGCCTCTACTTCTTGTCTTTCTATCAAACTTCTACTTTTCCTTCAAGCTCAAGGGTTACCTGCTCTGTGAATTATTTGCTCAATATTCCCTGCAGATATAGGTCCTCCCAACTCTCTCTGCTGCAACTTTTAAAATTTCCATTATAGCAACCATCTCACTTCTCTCTAACCTGTTAACTATAAGCTTCTTAATGGTTAAGTAAGGTCTATCTTTCACTCTTGTATTCCAAAGCAACATGTACTATGCCACAAATGTAAAAAAAAAAAAAAAAAATTATTGAATGAGTGAGTTAATTTTTACTGGAAATGATCAAGTTGGCATTTTAGCAAAATTTTAGTTTTACTTTCTGTAATTTGTTGCAGGAACTTTCTTTTCTTTCCCTTGTTAATAACCAAAGTTTTATTTTTAAACTTTTGAAACAGTTATAAGTTTACAAAAAAAGTTGCAAGCATAATACAAAGACCATTTTCCCCCTGAACCATTTGAAAATAAGTTGTTGACCTGATACTCCATTATCCGCAGATACTTTAATAAGTATTTCCTACTTTCTTTGAGCAATTCCTTGCTTTCTGGCATATGAGATTCCAGGTTCACTTTGCATTTTTCCTGCCCTAGTCCTGAAATCAGCCTTTTCTTTAAGGGGATCTGGTACTAGGGTGCACACACACAATCTTATCACTCTGATTTCCCAAGTCCCCTCCCTCGATGGATACTTTCTTCACCCAGCTTGGGCTTTAGCAGCCTAGGTCAGGTTGCCCTTCTACCTGGCTGTCCTCCTCCCCTTGTCCAGGCTCCAACACCCCTTTGTGGGCCGCTGTGGGGAGCCACCTACTGTGATCTGCTCCAACAAACGGCTTTAGGACTGCAAGTTAAGGGAAGAGAAGGGAAAGGGAAGGAGAAAAAAGAAAGGGACATGTAATCTCTTAGATTTGCTCATTAATCCTTCCACAGAAAAATTTATGCATGAAAAAGTTTAAAAGTGGCAAATTTGCTCCTTATTTGCAATAATAACAAAGATTTGGAGTGAGAGAAAAAATTTAAACTATTAGAAAAAGTAAGATATGAAGTTACTGTCCTTTTGATTGGCGAATTGGGCTTTTTTTTTTTTTTTTTTTTAATCTTCTAGGTGTTTCATGTTTTGTTCTGATAGATGGCATCTAAATTGGACATTTAGAAGTAAAAAAATCTGGAATGGAACTTAATTCTTCTGTTCTAATTTTCTCAAATCTTGGTTAGGTCAAATCACTTTTCCAGGTTTCCCAGGTGGCTGAATCAGCAATAAAAAGGGCTTCTTCCAACTCCTGGGTCAGTGCTATTGGCATGCCACCTTCATTATTCTCATTTAAATCATTGGCCCTATAAGGAAAATTTCCTAAAAAAACATTATATTTTAAAGTGGAAGTCTTTTTCTTCAGTAATGATATTGCTGACAGAATGCCATATTCTGGCCCTAAAACATTATGTAAGTATTACTTTGGTGATTATAGTTCATTAGAATGGAAGATCTATAAATCAGTTTTACCAATTTGGAAGTTAGTAACTTGTAATTTTCTGAATACTTTCTCTTAATTGCAAGTTTATATTATATTAACTGTATTTTGTAAAGTTGCCAAGCAGGCTAGTTATTATTTATATCATTGTCTTGTGGGGTTGGGTAAGCTGGCAAAGTGTACATATGTCGATATGAATGCCTGATAAATGATACCTTCAAAAAATCCACAATATAAAATTTTTATTATTTAAAACCCATTTACATTTGTTGAAAATCCAACATCTTTTAAATGTATTCAGTTGTAGAACAAGCTGAAAATGAACAACTCATTTGGTGTAGATCAGTATCCAAAGCATTCATTAATTTCCAACAATCACCTTGAGTCACTGAGGTCAGAGGGAAAAATAGGCAACAAACTATATTAAAAAATCCAATAAAAGGCTTGAAGAGTCCCACCAGCTGAGTACCTTAAGAGCTCAATTGTGACATAGACTTACATCTGGCCCTGTAGTGAAACATTTGCCCTGTGAACACTGATGTAATTCTGTAAATTAATATTAACAAATACATAGTTTCTATAATTGGAAGGACACATTGTCAAGATCATTTAATTCACCTCCCTCCAACTGCTCTCTTCCATATGATGGTCCTTCATCTGAATCTACCTAGGTCCTCATCCTGGAATTTTCTCCCCCTATCTCTTTTCTTTTGTGGCTATGCCTCTAAGTTACTCGTGGGAGATGAGATTCTTTTCCCATCTCCATCTCCTTGCCCTTGTCTGAAATTAATGTCTCTTTTAAAATGCGCTTTTAAAATGAGCTCTTATAGGAAGTGGCACACTCCTGCAATGAAAGGCAAGAAGAGCCTTTTTAATTCCTCTTATCATGTCCTTAGCATGTAAGAGAGAACCGTGGTTTCACTTTGCATCTGGACAATCATATCCACCAGACACAACCTTTGCCCTCAAACACTGCATTCACTTTACACAAACTTGTTGATCTCACACCTAAGTCAGCTTTTCGTGAACTCTCATCTGAATAAACACTCATTTTAATCCGCGGATATCCCATGTGGCGTCCGGAAGGGCCGGCTTGAGCTGTGCTGGCTCAGTTAGCCCGTCACCACGCTGTAGATTTGGTTTCCTCTTTCGCCTCTGATTTTAAGAAGTAAAACAAAACAATTCCTGCCAATTTCTCAGACGATGCAAGGGGACCCAGACGCCATTCCAGGAACCTATTTTCACCAAAGTAACAAAGAGGTGGAACCCCCGAGAGGAGAAAGGAGGTTAGAGATTCCGACCGTGGTGGTATCCAGGTAATTCCGGGAAAGGGGTGAGGATGGGGAACCCATAAGACTGAGCTGGGAATGAGCAGCGGAGGCGAAGAGGAAAGGCCAGCGGCGAGATGCCGGTGGCTCTGCGCCCCGGCTTGGACACGCGCAGAGTTCAGGCTGGGGGAGTGTGTGTCACCACGTGCTGCAGAGGCGGGGACAAGGCCCTCCTCTGATCTGTAAAAGGTGCAGGGCCAGATCCCGCAGCTTCACAGCGGAACGACCAGAGATAAAGTGAAGAGAAAGGGAGACAGAGGGGGAGAGAAAGAGAGAGAGGGAGAGAAAGAGAGAGAGAGAGAGTGAAAGCGAGCCTGAGTCTCACATAGACACATACAGAGAAACGCAGAGACAGACAGAAACAGAGGTGAGATGAAAGGCTAGCGAGTCCTTCCTACCAGTTTCCAAGCCCAGAAAAGACATCCGGTGAGAAGGAGGATCCCGTTTGGTAGCTCAAATCCCAGGCCCCCAAAGGGGCCGTTTTCTGAAGCTGCTTTGGGACGGCACGTCTCACCCTTTCTCAGTTTGCTAGGAAGGGAATTAAGCAGAAAGAGAGGAAGAGGAGGTGGGGTTTTGCAGTTAATGGTGGTTTTAGTTCTTCCTAAGAAGTGGCGTGGTTTGGGGCTTTATATCCGGGAGGAGCGTGTGTCAGTCACCACACTGTACGCAAATCCTGGGGCTTTTGCAAACCTGGTTCCCGGGCAGCTGGCTCCATGCCTGGCCAGGCATTCGAGGGCTCCGCCACGCCGCGCTCCCTGGGCCGGTCGGCGGGTGACCTGGTGGCCTTTATCTCTGTTCCCCTTTGTCCCTTTTATCTCAGGCTCTCCAGGAGGTCCGGGGGGCCCGGTCTGCCTATCGCTCACCTCCACCCCCGGCCGGGCTCCACTTCAATGCCCGAAGGATCGCGGGTTGCTGCTTTTTCCAGGCGTCCGTGGACAAGGGGCGCCCGGCGCCACCTCTGACTCCGCCAGCGCCGCCGCCTGACCCGCGCGCCCTTGGGCACTGACGACGGTGCACCCAGCGCGTTCCTGCGTGCGCCAGCCTGTCGCGGGCCCTCAAAGGCAGCCCTGGCCAGGATGTCCCCGGCCCGGGCGGTAGCCGGACTCCTCCTGCTGGCGGCCGCCAGCCTCGGAGAGAAGGCGGTGGGGCCCGGGCTTGCCTTCAGCGAGGATGTACTAAGCGTGTTCGGCGCGAATCGGAGCCTGTCGGTTGCGCAGCTCGGGCGCCTGCTGGAGCAGCTGGGAGCCGCCCCCGAGGAGGGCGCCCTGGAGCTGGGGCAGCTGCACTTCAACCAGGTACTGCCAGAGGGGCCCGAGAGGCCCTTTCTCACTGTGGGATGTCTGTAGATTTTCATTTTTGTATGAACGGTGTTTATTTGGGAAAAGTGCCGGAGAAAGAATTCCGTAGGTTTTCAAGTATGAGGTGGTTACTAGAGGCCCCTGATTTTCACTAGACTCTCAGGTCTTGTTCGAGTCAAAGGGCTGGTATTGTTCAAAGGATTTGGCGGCCAAAAATTACATTTTTATGCCTGATGAGCTGAGACGATCAGAAGCTTGTGAAAAGTCTGTGAGTAGGAAAAGTTTATGAGTAGTTTATGGAGGTCGAGGACGGGAAGCCAAGTCAAGAGATGTCTTTTAGATAAGAATGGTGCTCTTAAATCTTCCCACATACCAGCTTACACTTTTCTTGTCAGGAAGAAGATACCACATGCCACCCTTCTTAACAGTTGCCTGATGGGTAATAACTGCCATTTAAAACCCAGATGTGTAGTTTGTGAACTTTCCTGTGTAGGTTACATGAGACATTTAGAGCTAAATGGCTTTTATGCTATATAGATGGGGAAACAGAAGACTTTGAGACCAGGATCACACATCCAGTTGGTTGCAGAACTAGGTTTAGAGTCTTAGTCTCTAGTCATCTGTCAGGTTAGTCAAGTGTTTCATTCTAATAGCCATTTAAAATTTTTTAAAAATTATTTCTCAGTACATATACACAATATTATCTAGGCATTTGGTAATCTCCAGGGTTTTAAGTACAGCCTCAAACTACCTAGGGACAGTTAAATGAAGCTCATACCTGTAGCTCACACTTTTATGTAGGTAAACTAAAAGTAGAATTTCAAAAAGTATAATGTTAAAGATTCCTTGTTATTTCCATAATAAACATTCTATGATTGGGTATTTCTTAAAACTGTGAAAGTAGGCAAAGTGTGATTTTCAGCATTCTTTTACCCTCAAATTTCTATGTTCCCTCCTCTGCTCTTTTGAACTGGGTTAACCCAGTGCCTTGATTTTTTTCTTTTCTTTTTTTTTTTTCCTTCTGCTCTGGTGCCAGTGACAATTGGTGGCGAATAGTGGAATACAGTATTTTACACTTCTGGGAGATTCTAGTTTGTGCTAGAAAAATGTTTTTGAGATTCAGATATTTGGGAAATGATGAATATCATAACCTCCTCTTGGAAATTTGTCATTTCCCATGTCTCACTTTAGCTTACAGTTAAGGAAATTTTAATCAGATATATTCCTTATTTATAACATCATAGGTAGATTTGATATTCTTTTTGTTAGAAATATTTTACTTCAATTAAAACATATAATGTTCAAGAAGAAGTAGAGCTTTCTGATGCTCCAGAATATCAGAGGTGATCTCTGTTTGACCAAGAAAAGTTTTGTGGCTCCCTTATGTGTGTTCTTTAGTAAACTATCTATAGTTTCAACTCTGGCAATGGTATTACCTTTGGTTTAATGTCTGAGAAATGATATGTTGGAAAAACCAAAATGCGCATATGTTTACCAATATTTTAGAAAAGAAAACAAAGTGAACAACTTCCTAGGTACTTTCTGGCTGGTTGCCATATCTTCTTTTCCAGTAAGGGAAATAGCTGAGCTGACTCCAGTATTTCCAGGTAGGGGTAGAGATGGTCATACGGTTGGAATGAAGTTTGAGGACTTGACATGAAGTTGCATATCTCTAACCCACACACTGTTTTAACTTATGTTATCTCCTTATCTTGCAATGTCTTGAGGTGCAAAAGAACCCCCCCCCCAAAAAAAAACCCTTTGGCATAGCCACTGGAAAACATAATTAAATTGCTTAGGAAAATTACTTATGCTTATTCAGCAATGTGATTCCCAGTTTATGCACTAGTTAGGATGCCTTAACAGATAAATTATATGTATGTTGATACCTTGTTTCTCTTTCTACTGTTTGCCTATGCAACTACCCTCATTATGGGTTCTGCCCAAATCAAAAAAGGAGACTGAAAGAAGCCCATAATTAGTTTGGAAACAAAGGGAAGCCTAAGACAATTTATCACTTAATCAGGCCTAACAAATATTTGTTTGATGCTCTAAAAAGTCCTTATGAAAATAACAATCATGTATTAACTGAGAACAAATGAAACACCAATCCTGAAGAAGCCACTAATCTGCTGGTAATTGATGGATTTCAGCATAGGCATTCGTATATGCTCCAGTTTGGAATAAAATTTAAGGCCATAAATGTCCCCATACTTTAAAGAAGGCAACTTCTGTTTCCTCACCTGAAACAAAGTAGAATAAACAATGTATGGGCCTGTTTTGTAGGCTTGATTTTCCTGACTTTGAAAAAGCCTGAGGAAATAAAGTTAGTTCTTATGGGTTAGTAATTTGTTGAATCACCTACAAGACCTATCTACAAAGGGCATTGTTGCTTTGCAATGTGGACTGTAATGTTTGTTAGGTCAGCTTCTTAGGGGTTAGACTACTGTACTCCGGAGTTTTGTTAAACAGTTTTGGAAGGTTCTCTAATTTTTTTCAGTATCTCTAAGAACTATTAAAATAACATGTTGCTTTGGGAGACCAAGTGACCTAAATTCAAACTGGAGACAATAGAACAATTAAGTTTATTGTTTTGATTTTTATGGTTACTGAGGGTGCAAAGGGCAGATAACAGGGGAAACCCAAATAGCAGAGAGGAGGGATCCCTTTTAGACATAAGGGTCTCTGGGGCCCCTGTCACTAGATGTAGGTCTTATCTAGCTCCTGGAGTTTTTACAATACCCAGGGAAGTCCCAAATATCTGAATACCGCTAGGTTATTAATCTGGGGATTTAAGAATGTCCTTAGTACTGCTTTTTGCTTGTTCAGATGTTTCTTTCTCATTCGCCAACCAAAAGGGGAAGGTTAAGGCCCCCAAATGTTTCTTCTCCTTCGTTTCCTCTTTTCAAACACTTCACCTCCTAGTTCTTACATGAAAACTCAGATTAAACAGTGTGATAAAAGGGACGTTTCCCATTCACCACATTGTCATGCTAAACTGCTGGAAATGCCTCTATTCAAATTATTAGTCTTCAACGGAGGGTTAATGGGGGTGTGGGAGTTGGTGTGGTAGGGTGAAGTATGTGGCAACCTTGTTTCTCTAGTAACCTTTGCTTCTCTCTCCTCTCTTCTTTTGATGTGTATCTGGTAGCAGCTCTCCTGCTCCTTCCACCCCCATCCACATTCCCACTATCATCTAATTCTTAAGTCTGATTGCCTGAGCCTTGTTTTTAACCTCTTTCAATCTATTTTCGATCTTCCTAAAGCAATACTTGGAGTATGTCTCTATTCTTTCACCGTTCCTTCATGAACTGTTTGGTGGCTGTGAAATCTGGATCTTGAGTTTGGCATTGAAGGGCCTGCAACTCCGTGTCAACCTCCCTCTCCATACTTAGCACCCACTAAATTGAACTATTCACTCTCCACTGAATTCACCTTTACAGTTTTGCCCAAGCACATTTTAGCTCATTATCTTTCTTGCACACTTCCTGCCTCCAACTTGGGATGCCCTCTTTTCCTTGAATTTCCCTATCAGCATGACACATTTTTAAAAAGCTCAGTTAAACTCCTCCATAAAACCCTTCTGGGACGTCACAGCCAACACTGATTCACCAATTTCTCTCTTTTCCAAACTTAAATATATTTGTATTATGCAAATGTAACTCAACTATACATATGTGCAACAGACATTTTGAATGACTACTACCCTGTAATTAGCGTGTTCATTTTTAAATATTAATCTGTTATCACTCATCTTATTAAAACAAGTCAGTGCCTTCAAGATGAACTTCAAACACTTTAATATGACTTAAAAGCCCTTTTATGATTTGGTCTCTGTATATTTCTTAAGCCTTATCCTTTGCTACTTCAGTCTTAATGGAATGACTACCTGTAGTTCCTGGTTCTCCATTCACACCTGCTTATGCTTCAGGGATCAGTTTAGACATCCACTTCTTCTGAGAAGCTGTTTTGGTCTGCTTGTGTTTAGTAGGAGCCCCTTCTATGTGATCCTGTATTAATTGGTGCTTAGGCAATAATAAAGTTATGATACATATTACAATTATTTTGTAATATATAAATAATTTTATATGTATTACAATTTTCTGTTTACAATGCTGCACCCCCCCCCCCCACTGGATTTTAAACAAATTGAAGAGATCTGCCTAACTCATCTTTCTAGGAGCTAATTTAGTGCCTGCTACATAACATGTATTTGTTACTTTTTTTTTTTTTAATAAATAAGTGAAGATTGTTGAAGATGAGTAAGACAATTTGGACCCTCATATGACTTCTAAAATGCAAGATAGGGTGTTATAATTCTCATTAAAGAATTACAAACAAAAGTGGGATGGGATAAAAGACTATGTTTTCAGAAAATTAATCTGGCATAGGAGTGTGGAATGTGTTGGAGAGGATTGAGACTGGAGTAAGGAGGCAGCTTCAATGCTTTGCATGAGATATAATGGCCACTTGACCCTGGAGGTAGTCAGAGGGTAACTTTCAGACCGTTGCTTCCAGAGATTTCTGGAAGAGCAGGCAAGGATAAAGGATGCGGTAAATGCCTCAAAGATAAACACCATCTACTTCAACCTTTTGCCTGTAGAGGCCATTTAACTATTGCTATATCTTTTCCTTCATTAATTTCTGGCCTTTGACAGAGAAGATGAGGCAGTGAGTTAACTTGGCATTTCAATGGATAGCTAGGTGAGAGATATGTAGCAAACACAAAAGGTATGTGGTTATGTGTGATCATCGCATGCATGCTTGTATGCATTGTTTGTTGTCTTCTATTGCACTTTTTGTTGGGATGGGGGTAACAGTGGGGTTAGATGAGGGAGGTTCTAGGGAACATTGGTGATAGACAGCAAGAAAGGAACATGTGCTCCTTTTTCTTTTTGCCTTTATGTGCTGAGAAATGGTGGGATAAATCTGCTAGGAATGTCTTCCAACCTGCTTGTTCAGGTGAGAAGCTGGGAGGGTGGGACAGAAGGGTGAGGTCATGCTTAGGTCACTTGCCATGGGTCCTGTGAGACAATGGACCCATTCTGATCTATTATATCACCCTCACTTAAGGGGATCATGTGCACTTTTCGTGTGATCACTGTTTCAAAGAGGTTTTGGGAAAATGAGGCAGGGACACTCATAATTCATTTGACTTAGATGTCGAGAACTTAGTTTGCTTACATGCCAGGTATGATTTTATGATTTGGATCCATATGTGAAAATGATCTTGTCTTTCCATATCTAATATCCAAACCTGCATCTTTTTTTAAAGTACATAATATAAGTAGAGTTAGGATATATGGTTCTTTTACTATGTGACATAAACTATTTTAATCACTTTGTTATCACATTTCATACTCCCCTAAATCAAAATCCTATGATAAAGGTATTGACATGAGGAGAATGTGGCCCAGGGAGGTGAAGTAACTCCACTCATGTCCTGCAGTAAGTGGTAGACCCCCAGGCAATCTGAAACACTTGTCTGTAGTGCCTTTTTGAATTATAGTGTAGAAAAACCTTACTTTCTCTAACCAGGGCAACCATCATCACCGATTTTGCACTAAGGATAGAAGTTATTAATCATCATTCAATTACCTGGCTCCACTGCTTACTTATTTAAAAGAAAAAGGGTTAAGGCTCCAGAGGCTGCAGTGATGTTGACTGGTCCCTGTTCTCAGGAAGCTCATATCTAAGTAGGAAATAAGATGAAAAATACTTGTGAAAAGTAAGTGCACAAGGCAAAACTGTAGTAATTAAGCAATCACTAAAGTTAACGGTATAAGAAATATCACAAGGCTGTGTATGATTACTTACCCAATGACTACTGTAGATAGCATGCGCTACAGCTTAGAAGGGCATGGGATTCTTTTGGGCTAGAAATGCCTTAAGGAGGAGTTATAGCTCAGCCAATTCTCCTTTTGGATTCTTTTGATTATCTGGTTTGGTTTTTTAAATATTTACTTATTGAACATCTGCTTATACCAAATGTACTGTTGATTGCAAGATGTGTTTTCCTGTGTGTTACATGAATCCTCTTATAGAATGAAGTGTTTTTTTAAATTATTTTTTTATTGAATGAATTTTTCTCAGAGAAAATATTTTGAGAAACAGTGGTATTCCTAATTCTGAATTTCAAAAGTTATCTTGGGGAAAGACATTTTAACCCAAGTGTTCTTTCTACTCTGGATAGACTTCAGGAAGGAGAGAAACACCTATGTCCAAAGTTAAAATTTTCAGTCCAGTTCTCACTTTTGCTTTGGAGGATTTTGTCAATGAATTCAGTCTCTCTTCTGGCACCTTAGAAGGTAGAAATTCTCCTTCATCATGCCTGGGAAGCAACTGCATTCCTGACTGCACAAGGAGAAAAGGGGTTTGTGCGTAGGTGCAGGGGAATGAGTTGAAGCAATGAAGGAATAGTAGATGAGCAGAGAACTTGAACAGAATTACTAACTAGCAGTAGAAGACATTGGGCTTGTTAACACAGTTACCAGGAGGGGAGAGGTAAACTTCTTTCCTTAATTGAGATAGACCTTTATTCTTCTCTAAGGATGTTCAAAATAGAGGAGCTAAGTGGGTGATTTGCAGCTTTTATGCTCTCCATGATTCACACCACATTCCTGTTTCCTGATTAAACCCATCTTGGAAATATTAGGGGGGTGGGGGTGGCAAGGACTTAGTTTCCCCATCATAAAAACTTATTGCTTTTGGCAGAGATTGAGCAATTGATGCTTAAGAAATATAGAGTGTTTAACAAGGTTGATTGTAAAGGTTCAGAGATGGATAGCACAATACTATGTGATGGTAAAACAATATTGTAAGTGTAATTAACAAAGCTGAGAGTGAGTGTGGTGAAAGAGGAAGATTAGGGTCATGTATGTCACCAGAAGGAAAGCTAGAGGATTAAAACTGGGACTGTATAACTTAGCAAAACTTAGAGTGGATGATGACAGTGGTTAATTGTACAAATATAAAGAAGTTTCTACATGAACTAGAACAAATGTGTGTCATTATTACAAGGTGTTAATAATGGGGTGGTATATGGGAAAAAATACAATTAATGCAAACTAAGGTCTATAATTAACAGTAGCATTGTAATATTCTTTCATTAAGTATAACAAAGGCACTATACCAAAGCTAAATGTCAAATAAGGGGATATAAGGAGGGGTATGGGATACTTTTTTTTTTTTTCCTTTCTTTTCAGAAGAAATGGGGATGTTCTCATATAGATTGTGATGGTGAAGGCATAACTATATGATTATACCAGGAGCCATTGATTGTACACTTAGGATGGATTGTATTGTGTGTGAGTAAAACTGTTTAAAAAAATTTTTTGATAAAGTTGTGACAAAATCAACAGAATATATAAAATAAGCACAAATAATATATGATGCAATACAATCATATAGCAAAATGCAAAATAAGACTTTTCAGAGAAAAGCTGACTCGTGTTCAAATGTAAAATATATATGTGTGTGTGTATGTGTGTGTGTGTATATATATGTATATCCATGTCCACAGGAAGGACCAGGATAGAACCTTCAAAAATAAAATGAATATATGATTCTTGAAATAAACAAACAAACAAAATAATGCTTTTGAATTATGATTTTAGTTTATGGGTGTTTCTTTAAATTTAATATATTTTGAATCCTGTATGTTATCAATTTTTTTTGGTGGTGGTGGGTATGTGTGGGAGAACAAAAGGAATATAACTAGAAATGGAAAACAAGGCTTGAATTGAGAAGATTGATATTCCTCAGAGAAAAGAAAAGCAACCCCTCATGAAGGCAGCTTGATGAAGTTGGTAGCAAAAGTTTGTGAGTTGCTGAATTCAGCATGGCATTTCTATTAGGGATTTACACATTGCTAAGTGCAAACAGTTAATAAAGGATCATTTATAATGCAACTTATTAAAAAAATTCTACTAAACCCTAGAGAGTATAAGAAACTAGGTAGTTTTTAGAGATTTTTTCCATTTCCAACTCCAAATAACAGTGAATTCTTGTTTGTAATTAAAACTAATTAATTTCTTCTCAAACTATTCCCAGTTGTCTGTTTCAGTGGCCCAATAGCTTTAAGAATCTTGAGATTTATTTTATAAAGAAATGAAACTATCACTGAATTACCTTTGTGGTGATTGAATTTGGGAGCATAGAAAAGCTTCAGAATGGAGCCTTGTTTATTTTGGTTTCTATCTCTTTCCAAAGATTCTCTGTTGTTTTTCTTGGCCTGAAGTTTAAGAAGAACAAAAACAAAAATTTGTGAAAAGTGGTAGTATGCTTTCCAAGTCCAAATATTTAACACTTCGACTTCTTTATAACTAACTAAATAGAAGGGAAAAAGAAAAATCAATCAAGCCTCTAAGGCTTTAGTTCTATGAACCTAGCTCAAAAATAATTCAGAGTTGCCATCAGTTTATCTGGTGAGTTTCTTAGATATCTAACCATATTAGAGAATACAGCATAATGGGTAATAGTTTGGCCTCTGAAGTCACATAGACCTTGGCTGAAATTCTAATTCTGTCACTTTCTAGCTGGGGTTTCACAGCAAGTGACTAACCTCCCTAATCCCTAGTTTTCACTTCCGTGAGTTGAAATAATGAGTCTGATTCATAGGATGGTTCTTCACTCATAAGAAGAACCACCCTATGAGTGAGCCTGGTTCAGCAGATGCTGCATTGCTGGGGCTGCTGTGCTGTGTATCCCCTGAATATTCCACAGCCTTTGTATTAAATAACTGAACTTTGGGAATGTATGAACTCCTGTTCTACTTAGAGACTTTCCATTCATGTCTTAACCCTTTGTGATCTGGCTTCTGTCCCCACCACTTCCTTGAAATTACTCTACACAAGGTCATCCAGAAACTTCTTATTACTAAATACAGTGGGAGATTCTCAGGCCTAACTTCTCTGTTAGTTTTGATGGTGTTCAACATTTCCTACTTGAAACCCACCCTTTCCTTGCTTGCACTTATCTGCCTCATTTTTTCTTACCTGTCTAGCTGCTTCTTTTCAATTTCATTTCAATTTCCTTTGCTCATCCTTTAACTATTAGTCTCCCTCATGGTCCTTTCCTGAGCCATCTTCTGAGTTTGTGTACAACCTCAGTCACTCTTACAGCTACATTTAACATCTTTCTGTAGACTCTTTCGAAATAGGTCAGCTTGGTTTAGCCTTGCATGCCCAGCTGTGATTGATATGCAGTTGATTCGCAATTGATTCCATCTCCCTCTCCGAACTCAGCATGTCTAAACCTGTCCTAAATGGAACTCTTCAGCTTCATCCTCCTTCCCCATCAAAACCTTCCTGCAATTCTTTGTTTTGCCAATCTCAGCAATCGGCATCACCTTCTGTTCAGTTGACCAAACTGAGAAACTGGATGCTATTCTCGTCTCCTCTTTCTTTACTTCCCATAGCGAGTGCGTCCCTAAGTCCTGGCACAGTAACTGCCCACTAGCTCTTTATCTTGCTAAACTCCAGTGTCCCCTTTTGTGTAATGAGGATAATATTACCTCCCTCGTGGGACTGTTGTGGAGATTAAGTCAGATACTGTATCTAACCATTCAGTCTTGTGCCTGGCATGCTGTATGTGCTCAATAAATGCCCCTTATGTTGCCAGTCTTGCCCCATACCCCTTTCAACTCTCTACAATGCTGTCAGAGTTATTGTTTCTCGTATGCCAACCTGATCCTGTCACCATCCTCAAATGGCTTCTCATTACCATTACAATAAAGTCTAGACTTCTCACCTGGCATTTGAGCCCTGCAGGTATACCCCCAGGTCTATATTTCTCCAACCTTACTTCTATATTTTCCTGTAAGTCTCACCTTAGATATTGCTTTTTCAAGGACGACTTTGACAATCCCATTCCCTCTGTCTGGGTTAATTACCCTGTCTTCTTCACATTCATGCATATCCCATTTTAGCACTTACCACACCCTGCTTTGATTATTTACATTTTAATCTAAATCCTCCAATTGTCTGTATGATCTGTGAGGTTAGGAAGTGGGTTTATCTCTATCACGTTCTCTATTCCTGTAACTAGTTTAGTGTCTAGCTTATAGTAGATATTAAGGAAATATTTGTTGAATGAATGAATGCTTGATAAATGACTTCAAACTTTACAATAAAAAATTTTATGCCAACCAAACTTTCCAAATTAGTTCAGTCAACCTAGTTGCTGTGCATAATCTAAATAGAAGGAAATAAAGTTTTTATTCCTTCTAATTTCTGAATTTCCCAGAATATTTTCCAACTGATTTCAACTTGGATTTTCTCCATAGTCCATAGCTGTATTAGGGGAATTTGGAAATACTGGTGTCAGTATTGTCTTATTTGTAGTATTAGGGCTACACAGAGTTGATTCTGGGAAAAACTTGTCAGACATTATGTGCTAGTTTCTAATCTTTCATTAAAGAAAGATTTCTTAAATGTATCAAGTTAACAATTGTATATAATTTAAGTGTCTCACGCCCCAAACTCTGCTAGATATGAGGAAGATATAGATAGGAATAAGTTAATCCTCTTTAGAAGTTTATGACCTCATTAAATAGAGATCATCAACTTTCACAAACAGAAAATAACACAAGGAAATACCCAGTAAGTGCTAAAGAAATAAATACTATAGACATAGGAGCCTAAAGAGGAAGCAGTGATCATAGTGATAGTAACAGAGGAGGTGGGATTCAAATGGGCCTTTTAGGATAGCTAGGAGTTGGGTAAGTCTAGAGGCTGTGTATCAGAATTCTAGGGAAAGAATGGTTGGAGAGAGATAACTGAGGGTCTTTAAGTGTTAGGACTTGATCCTCTTGGCAGAAGCATGCACTTGTGAAGTTTTATCGTTTGTTTCTTTTATGGTGGGGGTTTGGGTAGAAGAGTAACATCCTGAAGTAGAAACAACCTTGTGGGGTTTTAGGATAAACACAATGAGAGGTGTATTAGATAAGAAGTTCGTAACTCCTTAGTTAAGTGGTATAAGGGCCTTGTCTTGTGTTATTCCTATGCAGTAGGTTCTCAAACTTTTTGGTCTTACAACCCTTTTGTACTCTTAAAAATGACTGAGGACACCAAAGAACCTTAATGCAGCAAATGAGGAAAGCCTAAGGGACCACCTTACTAGCAGAAGGTAGAGTGGCACCTGGAGGCAAGGCAGGGCTAGAGAGTCAGGAATCCAGACCAAGTGCCTGTGCTCTGACACAGTACCAGGTTTTTGTGGTGAGTGGGTCCTGAGAAATTGAATATGGAATGGGGCAGGGCTGGGAAACTTGTTAATAGTTATGGGAAAGTCAGGAAACTTTGTAAATGTCTTCTAAAAAGCATATTGTAGTTTTCAAATTTTCTTTTTCTTTTCTCTTTTTCCTTAGTAAAACCTTAAACAACTTCCAGTCTTTCTTAGTTAAAAAAAAGAGAAACTCATAATTTAATTTTATTTTTCTAATTGAAGCAGAAATACATGAACATTGTCTAAAACTGTCAAATATTGAGAAGCAGAAAGGAAGACATAAAAACCACCTACAATTTCATTACTGTAACTCTCCAGATTGTTTAACCTTATAATGAGCAGTGGCATCATTCTATACATATTGTTTTAAAATTGTCTTTTTCCCTTAATAACAGATCATAAAACAAGGCATCTCTCTCCTTTAAGTAATACATCCAGGAAAGGAGCTTTCTTTCCCCTCTTGAGGAAGAGCTTTGAGAGTGAATGTGTGAGATGTGCCTTTGGGGGGATGGTTAGGGGTGGGAGAGTGGGAATGTACTAGCATCCTAGTGGCTGCAGGAGAAAGCTTAAGAAAACCCAAAGGAAAGATGAATCTTAAGGAAATGAAGTTGGGATCAGTTGATTAGCCACCTGCAACCCTGAGATTATCTTTCTAGAGTGTTCATTTTCTCTAGAAATTTCCTTAGGAAATTTTGGGCTTACCTTTATAACAATGAGTAAACTTTGATGAGGAACTGAAGAGGAGGAAAACTTGAAGAGATTGGTGGACGATGATTCTCTCCATAGGGAGAATACAGCCATATCTAGCAGTGGTCTTTACTGGGAATGTGAACTGTTCAACTTCCCACAGAATCACAGTCCCTGCAAAACAGAATCTGAAACCAGCTCGGGGGTGACTTTTTTTTTTTTTTAATTCAAGGTTTTTATCTAAAAATTTAAATACAAATTTCAGCTCTATTATTTAAGACATTTTGAAAAAGTTCATAACATTTATATATCTTCTTTCCTTTGAGACATAAGGCTTTTTACCAAGTTTAAAGAATTTCTGTAGATAAATGAGAGATAAGTAAGAAAAAAAGGGGCACAGAGTGATGGGCTAATCTGTTTTATTTCTGGGGTGACTTTTGAGTCAGATGATACGTCATTAATGGGTACAGGATCAGGGTGATCTTATTGTTTTGTATCATTTAATGGTTGCACAGATAGCCATGTTGGGAAAATAGCAGCACATGTGTTGAGAAAAGGAAGAAGAAAAGAAGAAGCTTTAAAAAGTGGAACACTGTATTGGAAGAAAAAGAACTTAAGGCAAAAAGGCACTAAAAGTGTCAAAGAGGGTTATTTTATATTGACAAGAGAGACAATTCAATTCACTATAAAGTTGTATAACAATCATGAATTTTATATATTGAAGAATATAGCATCAGAATGCCAACAGCAAACAATATTAGGGGAAAAAGGAGAAACCGAACAAAATTCATTTTTATTAGTTAGTCCATCATTAGCATCTATAAAAGATCACAGTAACCAAAAGTGCCATAGCTGATTTTAATAATATAATGACAAAGAAGGTTGAAAAAGGTTAAAATACCACATCTGGAAGGGAATGACTTCTTTTAAGAGCCTACATCTTTGCAAAATCATCATCATTTACTTGGTTAATGAAGAAAAGTTTAGTAAATGCCAGTCAGTAATGCATAAATTATGCTATCTTATTTTCTGACCATGATTAACACAAATAATTAACACTAACTGGAGATTTGAAAAAATAAATCACTCTACCCAAGGAATTCCTTTATCAAAGAGGAAAAATGAAAGTGGAAAAATTCATTCCTAATAAATAAATATTTACATCCCAAATCCACAAGTTCTAGATGTAGCTTTCATTCATGAGCTTTAAAAAATTTTTCAATATTATTCTTTATCAATCAGGATTCTGCTTTGAAAATGAAAGAAAATCAACTTTAACGATTTAAGTCAAAATCAACTTTAGATATGGATGTATCCAGGAAATTGCTGATAGTTTTGGATATGTGTCTTTCTCCACTTCTTGGTGAGCTTCCATTCACATGGTGGAAAAAATAGCTTGAAGAGCTCCCAGACTCGTGATCTACAAGTTTAGCAATGCTAGTAGATCAATAGATCTACTAAAGAGTGGGCAGGTCTGGGTCATACGTTCCCTGGTCAGTCCCACCTAAATCACATGGGATCGGTCTCCCTTGGCAGTAAAGCAGTCTGATATTGGAAGATGGGGAAGGGATCTCAGGCAGGCCAAAACAATAGTATTCACTACATTTTACTGGCCTAGATTATTTACTAGGTTTTGAGCTTATTTTACGCTGTCTTTTTCTTGTTTCATTCCTACTTTGCACAAATTATATATGTATCCTCAAAGCTTTTACTTTCCTTTCTATACTCCTGATGATCTCTCTTTCAGCTATTATCTGCAGAAGACAACCACATCCTCAACTCTGGCCTCTTCCATTCTTAGAGAAAGTTCCCTGATCATTTCCATCTGGGTGTCCCAGATGCAACTTAAAATGCCCATTTCAGACTTGCCACCCCTTCTGCTCCCAGTATGTTTTCTCTTCCTTGATTCCCTGATTACATCAGTAACAGTATCCTTTTTCTACTTTGCCCCAATTCATCCTTAAAGTAATTTCTGGTTAGTTCCTCTATCGTTTCTCCCTCATGTGAATTCACCTAGTCCTTTATCATTATGTCTTTTCTGAATTTATCACCTTTTCTCTGGTTTCATAGGTATTGTTGTATATTATTTATTTCTGCCACAGTTATTTAGGTTTCTTGTCGGAAGGTACAATGGCTTAGTTATCTTTGTACTATTTCTTGGTTGCCATCTTCCAGCTTCCCATGTCTTCCATTCTCCCATCAATATTATACCCAGGCTTTTATTTTTCCCCACATAGAACTTTATTTTGTATATCACATCTTACATAGGGCAAGGCACAGCAGAGTAGATAATCCATAAATGTCTTAATGTGTAAAATTAGATACTGGACCAATGAAGAAGACAGTCAGTGGGAGAATTTTCATTATATACATCCTTTAGGAAGTTGATTTTCCTTTGATAAAAGCCTGAAAGTGTGGGACAAATGTTATCTGTTTGGCAAAGCCCTGGATACCAGCTTCCATTTAATTGGTCCCTGATCAGTCTTAGGTGGGAAAAGGGCAGTCTGGTGTTGTTCCATTTAGCAAACATTAAGTACATACCTACTCTGTGTGAAGCACCATTCTAGACTCTGGCAATATAGAGATGGTGGCCCAAGCAAAGGGAATAACATGGGCAGAAGTGTAGCCTCAGTCCTTGATTTCTGAAGCACAATCTTTGGGATAGGAGGTAGTCTGGATTTAGGGACAGGCCTGAGTTCCAGCCTCGGTTTCACTATCTTTGTAGACTCAGACTTTTATGTTCAATAAATACTTGTTGAATGATGGCAAGAATGTATGCAATGTATTGTATAATTACATGGCTACTATACTTGATATCCAAGCTATATAATTTCAAATCATTCCACAGGTCTTGGCATTTACTATAGGCAGATTTCAACTGTGTAAAAATACTGGACAGAGAACTTGCTGAATCACTCAATCTTCTCCCTGCCTCGTCCCACAGCAGCACTCAGGATTCACACAAAGACAGACTGGAAAAGAAGCAGAAACACTTCTGTCTAGTCAGAGCTGGTGAGGAAGAAGGAGTAGAGAAAGCAGCAGGAAAAAATGCATGGAACAATTAGTTAAAATGATTTTGAGTATTGTGGGAGCCCAGGGCCCAGGGCCTTCCCCAAGTGCCTCGAAGCCTGTGCACACAGCAGCTTGCTTGACCTAGGACAGTTAAGGTTTGACCTACTCTCTCCCTTTAGGATCGGGCCTCTGGCACTAAATGTAATCTATAGCTTACCTCCTCCCTGAAACTTCCTGAGATACTATTGTCTACAAGATAATCTATAGTCCTCTCCTCTTCCCTGTTGACTACAGCTGAGCCTTCCCTAAGGCACAAGACCCCCCATCCCCACTCCTGTGCATATGCTCTCATATCCATTGGAATGTCTTTGCCCTAACCCTTATAAACCACTCCCTGGCACCCCCTGCTTTTGCGGAGTATCTTCACGTTGAGCTCTGAACCCGCCGTCATTCCGAGCAGCTCCTGAATCCAGGCAATGTGACCAACTTCCATTTCCTTGTGAGTAAGCCCTGAATAAAAGTTCATGCTGCTGAACATACCCACGTCTTCTTTGGCCTCTCGGCAGCAAAGGCCCACTTGGGCTGTGACAAGTATAATTGAGTATAATTTGAGGTTTTGTTTATAATATGCATTTAAACCCTCTTAACCTCTTACCTTACTTGGGCATTGCATGTATCTAGAGCCCGTCTGAGGTGACCTTAATGTGGCAAGATACTAGAAAATAGGAGTTTTAGTCAAATTTTAGAAAAAGTCTTTAGGAAAACAGGCAACCTGCTGGATATTAGAGTGTCTGCAGGCTGGAATTTTGCCTCTGTTAGCACAAAGCTCAGAAGGCCACAGCAAACTCAGGGTGGCATTCTCAAGAATAGCAGTGCTGTGAAAAACGAATAGATGAAAAGAAGAAATGCTGTCAGTGCATAATTGTGAAGGAGAAAGTGCACAGAGTTGTATTAAGGTACATACAAGTCAGAATTATCACCATGAGTTGTTTTCTGAGAAGACCTGGAGCTCCTGCTCTGTTGCCATAATTTATACGTTGTTTGTTTTGGAGGTGAAGAGGGTGTTTGAACTTTCTTGGCTAATGGTTCAACCGGTTTTGTTTCATCATCACTATTCACTAGTCCTTTGTTTGAATGCTTTCATCCTGTTTGTCCCTGCTCTGGGAGACACCACCCTTTCTTGGACATCTGCTTTCTTTTGTTTCGGGTTCAACTTTGATAAATCATTTATAATAAAAATCAAGATTGTTTGAAATCAAAATAAGCTGCTGTCCAAAATTATGCATTCTACTTGCCAGGAGATAGCTATTTTAAGTAAATCAGGGCTGTGACTGATTCAGTTTAGCCTCCCCTCTTAGTGTCCTGTTAGTATTCTGTTCTCATTCTCGTATCACAATGCAAAGACTTGAGTTTTGTCACCTCTCCACTGATTAAGCAGTTGTCACTGTCAAAGTTCTATTATCCATGACCACCTGCACAGTCAAACCTGCTGCACAAATTCTGTCAGATAGTCAAGACTCTAAAGAAGGCTCTCTTCCAGTGTTGTTTATCTATATTCATCTGACAGCACTGTTGCTTTTTCTAACAATCGAGAAGAAGACTATCTTTAAAGCTGTAAATTGGACAATTTGGGCAGTGATTTTCAAACTCTTGACTGCCATTTATAGTAAGAAATAAATTTTGCTTTATGATCCACTATACATTTGTGCGTACATGTGTAATGTGTAACTGAGATTCAGGGTTGACTATGCAATATGTACCTTTGTTATGTGTGGTATGCTCTATAGTTTCTAATCTATTTTATTTTACTTCATTAAAAAAATGCTGGCAGTAACTCATTAAAAGGATTTCCTGACCCACAGATCAGTCACAGTTTGAGTCTGAAAAGAACTGCTTAACCGTCATCAAGTTTTAGGAAGTCTTAGAATGTTAATTCTGAGAGAACTTTAGAGATTATCTAGGTAGCCTCCCCTTTTCCTCCTATTTTATAGTTGGAGGAACTTGAAGTACAAGTAGGCTAAGACTTCCTTGCAGGGAAACAGTGCAGCCTTGTGTTTGTACCACTACACCTGTTTATTCCTGGAATCATGCAGTGGGCAGTTGAACCACATCCGCTCTGTAGTTTTTGAGCCCTGCAATTACGCTCCTGGGTGACTTCATGCTGATGGATAAAACTATACCCACTTCCCCTTCTCTGTTTGGCTGTAGAGCCATTTTCTCCCTCCATTGGGTTATTATACTCTATTTTAGGCCAAAGGGAAGTCTGTTAACAGGGAATTGAGTTTGGTACCTCCTCTTTCAGGGATGGTGCACACCTATCATTATGAACCCAAAGGAGACATTCAAAAAAGCTCTAAATGTGCATTTTCTTTAAGGCAATTGCTGTTTTGGCTTGTGACAACTGCATATATCTTGGTGTATTTGTTGCTTTTTCATCCTTTTATAATGGTATTAAATTTTTGAGATCTCTAATTTCATTGTTTCTGTTGTGAAGGTAATTACAGCACCTTGTGGTAAAACAACATCAACTTTTTTTTAAATTCAGTTTTATTGAGATATACTCACATACCATACAATCATCCACAGTGTACAGTCAAATTATTCACAGTATCATCATATAATTTTTCCTTCTGTCTATTCCAATACACTAAAAATTAAAAAGGGATATCTATATAGCACATGAGAATACCCTCCAGAGTGACCTCATGAGTACATTTGAAATCTCTCTGCCACTGAAACTTTAGTTTTATTTCACTTCCTCCTTTTGGTCAAGGAGATATTCTCAATCCCACAATGCTGGGTCCAGGCTTATCCCTGGGAGTCATGTCCAACTTTGCCAGGGAGATTTACACCCCAGGGAGTCAGCCCCCACGTGGGTGGGGTGGGCAGTGAGTTTACTTGCTGAGTGGACTTTGAGAGAGGGAGGGGCCAAATCTGAGCAACAAAGAGATTCTCTGGGGGTGACTCTGAGGCACAACTGTACATAGGCTTAGCCTCTCCTTTGCAGTAAGAAGCTTCATAAGGGCAAGCTCCAAGATCCTGGGCTCAGCCTATTACATTGGTAATCTTCAATGTTTGTGAGAATTTCAGTTATAACCCAGGTGGGGAAGTCCCACATCTCTGCATTTTCCCCCAGTTCCTCAGAGGGGCCCTGCAAATATATTTTTATTCTCTGCCCAAATTACTTTGGGACAAAATCAACTTTTGAATTCTCAATCCCATTCATAACTAAAGTCATAGTAGGATTTAATTATTAACTGAAGTTCACAAAGAACTTTTTAAAATTTTGTTTATTAGAGACAAACTCTCCTTTTTTGAATGAATATTTTTCACACTCTGTAATTCTTGAGATATTTATTGGCATTAGCAGCACATTTATTCTCTCTTATATTTTTCTTAAAAAATGCATGAAGAAAAGACTTACAGTTAAAATGTGTCCAGAGGAAAATGATACCTTTAAAAAGTTATTTGAGCAAAGAATTTTTGGTAATGCAAATTCTATTCCTCATTAATAATTAATGAATTTCTAAAGCACACAGCACTATTTTAGAAACCTCAGATAGTACAGAAAAGCTTTATCCACCATACTGAGCAAATAAGACTTTAGCAAACAACAGATTGTGCTAAAGACATATTTTTGAACACTTTTTTATGTATTGGAATTATTGCTGTCTAGGAAGAGGGATGAGTTTCTTAACTATGAAACTGTAAGGGAATCAGATATTTGTCTACAAGAAATATTATAGAGGACCACTCCAAAAGCCCACATAAAATGTCCAGTAAAACTAAAGAAAAAGTAAACAGGGAGAGAAGGCTAAAAATGTAGAAAATATAGAATTTTTTTTTAAGTCCTTTGTTTGAATGCTACTGACTGCATTTAATTTTTAGAAGTCCTCAAACACCCTAAACCCAGTCCTTTTCTTTGTGGCTGATCTAGGCAGACAGTTGATTTAGAATGTATTTTGCTATTTTTCTGGTTTCTAGGTTTAAAGAGATTTGGATTGTTTTACAATTTTTAGGGGCCAATACGCTTCTGGAGTGAACTTTTGTTTAAAGACTTAGTGATGTCCATATAGATGAAATGTTTTGTGCCTATAGTATCTTTGCTTGCATGCATTTATTATATTAACACATATTGTTTACTTTGTTTATTCTATTTCAGTGTTTATCTGCTGAAGAGATATTTTCCCTTCATGGATTTTCAAATTCTACACAGATAACCAGCTCTAACTTCTCTGTCATCTGTCCAGCTGTCTTACAGCAGTTGAACTTGCACCCTTGTGAGGATCGACCAAAGCACAACAAAAGACCAAGTCTTTCAGAAGGTATGTCAGAAGATTTTTCTTCTATTTGTTTTAAGTCTATGGGCAAGTCTGAAATGAAGTTAACATGCTCCCCCACTTTATTGCTTTTAATTAATCTACATAAAAATCCTTGGTAAAATTTCAAAAGTATTTAGAATAAGAATAATTAGAACTTGTTCAAATTTCATAAATTATGCTCGTCTTTTTGTCAAGTCAAAATTATACTTGCTACCACTTAAAAACCTAAATAAAACTCAATTCTTGAGTTTTAACAAAATATATTTTATGGTGTTCATAATGGAATATTTATTAAATATTTGGCTCATAATTGATAAATTGATTTCCATTACTTTTCCGTATCATATTATTTTAAAACCTGCTAGTTTATCTGTAATTATCAGTGAAGGGATATAGGAACGAGCATGCTTTGAGATTAAATCTTAAGGGACTGAGCAATTTTCATAACTGGAAGAAAATGCTAACTATTTTAAGTGCCTATAATGGTATTGCCAAAGATACTGTATTTTTAAGGAATAATCTGTAAAGGAAACAAGTGTGTGTTTAATATATAGTTCACATGCTTATACCTATAAAAGGGTACTTTCAAAAATGAGATATACCAGTTGTTTAGGGATTCTGTTTACCATTTATGTGCAATTTCTTGGTGTTCCCAAATTGCTAACTTACCCCACATGGCTATTCAGTTCTCATTTTTTTCATTCATGTAATTATTCAATAAATAATTATTGAACTTCTTGATAAGCACTATTCTATGCACTGGGGTTCAGTAATGAACAAGAAGAAAAATTCCCTCCGTCTTTAAAGCTTACAGTGTGGTGGAGAAAAAGATAATAAACATTTAAACAAACAAGCAAGTAAATAATTTCAGAGTGATGAGTGCCATGAAGGAAATATACATTTTAAGTTTTTAAAATTTGGTGTGAGATAGGGATCCAAAGTAATGCTTTTGCATGTGGATATCCAAAGACTATTATTATTGACATTCTCAGTTTGAGATATTGACACAGATTTGTAACTGGAGATGTCTGGTAGGCAGTGGCATGCACAAATTAGGGCTCAGAGGAGCAGGTGAGGCTGGAGTGTTGTCATCCTAGAGATGGTATTTATAGCCATGGGTTTGGGTGAACCCATCTAATGAGGGTATAGCTAGAGAATATAAAAAGATTATAAATGGAAAAGAAAAGGAAAGAAGAGTCAGCAAAGGATATAGTTATTTTACTTACTTTTGGATTCCTTTGTGTATGTGTGACAACTTAGATCTCTCTTTATAAGAATAACACTAATAACATTAATTGACAGCAATAACGCTAATAGCCAGCTCTTTTTTTAAAATCTTTTTTTGTTTTAATTAGAGAAGTAGTAGGTTGAAGCCAGCTAGCTCTTACTTACCATTGTTACAAGTACTTAGCATATATGAACTCATTTAATTTTCATACAGCTCTGTGAAGTAGGCATTATCATCCCTGTTACAATCTGGGAAACTGAGGTACAGAGAACTTAACATCACTTGCCCAAGATTACGTAAACTTCAGTTGTAGAACCAGGCTCCAATCTAGGCAATCTTGGCTTCAGAATCCATTATATCTTTCATAGTGTATGTTTATATATACAAAGAGTAAAAGCACCAAGCACAATTCTGATAAATATAATTAGCAATTTTAAGAATTATAATAATTGCAGAGCTAATATTTTAGAAGATATTTTTGCTAGGGTGGACTAAATGAGAATATGTTGATAAGTCTGTCTGTTTAACTTTAATACAGTTTGCACTTTACACGCAAAACCGCTGAGCAAATGCTATAATGTACCAACTGTGTTAATAGTGTAGCATTGTAAAGCACAGATTCCAGTGAGTCTGCCTGTACTCAAATCCCAGATCTGTCGTTTCCCAGCTATGTTGTGCATGTAATGTTACCTCTTTCTGCATCAGTTTCTTCATCTGAAACAGGATTAATAATATTACCTTTCACATAGGATTACTATAGGATTAAATAATTAATATTTGGAAAGCACTTAGACACTGTGTGGCACATAGTTAAGTGCTATATATCTGTCTGATAAATAAAATATATCTAATATATACATAATTCTGGGTGCAGAAGATGAGGTTTAAGAAAAAGCAAATTCTTTACTCTGTGCAGGTTATTTACTGGTTTTTGAAAATATTTTTAACCCCAGTTGGCCAGTTTACTCTATCTCAGGAACAAGGCTGGGACCAGGAAGTAGGAACAGGAAACTGGGAAGCAGGAGGTAAGAGAGAGAATTCTAGGGTCAACAATGGAAAGTCATAAAATAGGAAAATCAATAATTCACAATAAGTCACAAAATCAGAAAGGAACCAAATATTTGGACAAAGGTCTTGATACACAGAGAAATGCCTCTTAGGTACATGTTATTTTAGGACTTGAAATGGAGCTGGAGAGTGGGTGGGATTGGGTGGGAGAAGAGATGGAAAAGTTTCTGAAGAAAAAGGGAAATTAGTAGAGTACTTGTTATTTCTAATTAAGATGTTAATTTGCCAATATATTGCTTTTATTTGGCATGATATCTTAATTGTTTTAGTGGAGTTGGGTGATCTTGGGTGCCTTGTTGAATGTTTTTTAATTATAAATGGATTCATGAGTTCACTCCATGCCTTGATTCCTGTGTAAGCCTATTTTCTTCCCTCAAGGAAAAAATTTTGGAAATAATTAAGTACTCTGGATTGTTTATGTAAAAGTTCATTTATTACAGAGTCAATTTTGAGCTCATACAAAGGAATGGAAAACCAAAATAAAAGTGACCCAAAGGAATCATCATACAAGGATTTTATGAGCATATTTACATTGATATTTCAGTAGGCAGATATAATAGTCTTATTTCTCAGAGATCTTACATTTTGTGATTTTTTAAGTTGCCTTTCAGGCATTTTGTAAATTCATATTGATGAGTGTAATAAACTAGATGATTTATTAAATTCTCTGGGAGATAGATTAACTACATTTTAGCACTAATTTACAGGTCCAAAATTGCTTAAGTTTTATTTTTGTGAAGTCACAAATTACTGTTTAGTTCAAATAATGAATAAGAATATTAGCCAGGTGAAAATTGAAGCTTATGTATTTAGGCCAGGGGTGTTTGCAGGTAAGACCAGAAACATGTTTCCTCACTGGTAAAATAAAAAATAATAATATTACTTAATTCATAGTGTTGTTGTAAGGCTTAAATGAGATAAAAAGAAGACACTGGGAGAAATTTCCTCTCTGAAACAGATTATTAGAGGGAGTCCTATGACTATATGTAGAGGTCCAAAGAATATTTTTGGACCAATTCATTTTTTGGTATCCCAGTTGAGTGGATGAATGGATCTTCTGAATACTGTCTTAATACAAGAAGGGAACTATGAGTATGCCTAGAGTGTGATGACTTACACTGCAACAGTTCCCCAAGTTGTTCAGATAAATGTGCACAAGAACAAGGAAGTTTTGAAAGATTGAATAAGCAGATGAATTGTTGTTTTGTGTGTGTTTTTTGAAAGAATTCTGGGCTGTGCCTTCAAATATGTTATTTATAATTCATTTAGCAAAGAATGCCTCCTGTTTGCTGGGCAATTTGCTAGGCACTGAAGATAAATGAAACATAGCCTCTATCTCTGAGAGTCTTACAATCTATACGATGTAGACAAACATAGGTAATAAAATTACTGTAGCACCCAGCAAATGGTAAGTGGACCTATAAGCTTAAGAAAAGAGGTATGGAAATATTGACAACCAAGGGATTGTTGACTGGAAAAGCCAGGAAGGCTTCATAGAGGAGGTCTTTGAGTTGGCTTAGAGAGCTGTGTCTGAGTTTCTCAGGCAAAGAGGATAGACAAGTGTTTCAAGACAGAACACAAGTGTGAAGGCAATGCTGTGTTTGGAAAACATTGGGTCTGGATAAAGGCCATGTTGGAAGGAGGGGGATATAAAACTGGATAGATTGTGTGGGAGTTAGATTATGAAGGGTCATTTTGAATATGGGCATGAGATAATCAGATTTGTGTTTTGGTATAAGAAGTCTGGTGGCCATGTCAGCATGGAGTAGGAAGACAAGACAGGATGGTGTCATCATAAATCAGATGAGGGAATGAGAAATGAGGAGGGCCCGGACTCACCAGAAGACATGAGGATGGAGAAGCAGGGGGTGAGAGATATCTCTGAGGCAGAGTTGATAGGGTTTGGCTGTGAATTGTCTATGGAAATCAGCTGGTGGAGAATGATAGATTGAAATTGATCCTGATGTTTCTGCTATTCAAGGAAATAGAGAATAAGGGTAAAGGAGCAGGATTTCTCAGGGGAAGCTGTTAAGTTTAATATTTGTATATGGTTTTGTCTCTATTTGGAACTTAAAAACTTCTTTGCATTTTAATTTTGGTTTTCAATGTTTATATATTTTGCCTACCCAATAAGATTATAAATATTTGTTGAATGAATCAATGCATCAAGCTAGTGATGGGGCAGTGGGCTATTTTTGTTAAGATAAACTACTTGTATATACACCAAGGAGGAAGATCTGGAACTGAGAACACTCTCTAAGTGGAAGGCTAGAGGAGAGTAAGTAATATCATTTAAGAAATGAGACTGAATCATATGGTATCATTTCCAGTGTCATGGGCTTCCCCTCAACCCTTGATCCCCTCCTCTCTCTTACTCCTCTGTTGAGGTAGAAATGAAGTTCTACCCAGTGACAAGCCTTAAGAGGACCTCATGTGGTTTAGAGGAAGGGAGGAGAGTATGATACCCCCAAACTTTAGACTTCGTTAGAAAATATATACAGTTAAAGATATGTTTGAAAAATTTATGAGCAACCACTAAAAAAAACAGAAACAGAAATTATAACCAATCAAAACAGCAAAGGAAAAAAAAAGAGGCAGAGGTGAGGAAAAACAAAATGTTATCAACTCAATGGGGAAAAAAGAAGATTGGAAAAGAGAAAAAAGATGAAAGGAAGGACAGGGCAAACAACAAATAAATATTTTAGTAATCACAAATGTAAACATATTAAATTAACCTATTAAAATACAGGGACTATTGTGTTGACTGAAAATCAAAATAGAGTTTTAAAATCCAGTTATTTGCTGCTTATAAGAGTCACAAATAAAATTAACATAGAAAGGTTAAAAACAAAGGGATGGTAACAGTATATCAGGCAAATACTAGCAAAAAGAGAGCTGTTATATTACTTAAAATAGAATTTAAGTTGAACATCATTAAACCACTTCCTGATAAACAATATAATTCACCATGATATAATATTTTTACCGTATACTCCAAATAATGTGGTCTAAAAATGAACAGGGGGTAAGGGCCCATGACACCAGTGCAGAGAAGTATAGTGACAGGGTTGGAGGGTGGGGAGAGAAGAGGGTGTTTGGGGGGAACCATTTCCAGTCTTCCCCAGGCACACCTCAGTTGAGATCAAATGAGTCTCTAATTTGATTTTTGCCCTGAGCTTGTTTGAGTTGTGTTTTCTGAAAGAATCTGTTACCTCACTGTCTAGGGAAGTCAGCCAAGTCTTTAAGGCCAAATCAAAGCCAATTCAGACATTGGAATACAAATTGAAAAACATCATTTACTAATAATGTTTTTTTTCCAAAAAATATGTATATATATTTAGACCAGGAACAGATGAAAAAATGTTTCATTTTATAAAGAAGGGTTGAAAAAAAACAATATTAACGTGAGTGACATTCAGAATGTGTTTTTTTAATCACAAAAACAGCACACTAGCGTTTATTAATGAAGGAAGTTGAGCCAGCCCAGAACTAACTGCTGACTACAGTGTTTATACTTGCTATTGTATCGGTGATTTTATCTTAGTTCTAGGTTAGTTCCACCCCTTTACATAGTACTATACTTATTTTTTGTTTTTGTTTTTGTTTTTTGTTTTCAATTTTTAGAACATTTTCATTACTCCGGAAAAGAGATAAAGATGAAAAAGAAAACTCAAATCCTCCCATACCCCTAACCACCCCCCCTCCATTATTGACTCATAGTGTTGGTATAGTACATTTGTAACTGTTGGTGAAAGAATGTTAAAATACTACTAACTGTATGTAGTACATGGTTTGCAATAGGTATATTTTTTCCCTATATACTCCTCTATTATTAACTTCTAGTTATAGTGTCATACATTTGTTCTAGTTCATGAAAGAGATCTCTAATATTTGTACAGTTAATCATGGACATTGTCCACCAAAAGATTCACTGTTTTATACATTCCCATATTTTAATCTCCAACTTTCCTTCTGGTGACATATGTGGCTCTAAGCTTCCCCTTTTCACCATATTCACACACCACTCAGCACTGTTAGTGATTATCACAGTAACGTGCTACCGTCACACCTCCGTCCATTTCTAAACACTTAAGTTCAAGCTAGTTGAACATTCTGCTTATAATAAGCAACTACTCCCCATTCTTTAGCCTTGTTCTATATCCTGGTAACTTATATTTCATGTCTATGAGTCTGCATATTATAACTAGCTCATATCAGTGAGGCCATGCAATATTTGTCCTTATGTGTCTGACTTATTTCACTCCATATAGTGCCCTCAGGGTTTCTTTATCAACCCATTGTTTTAAAGATGGTTTTGTTCACCCACCATATGTTCTAAGTAAACAATCGATGGTTCTCTGTTTAATCACATATTTATGCATTCACCACCATCACCACTGTCTATATAAGGACATTTCCATTTCTTCCACAAAGAGAGAGGAACAGTCAGAGAAGGTAGAGAGATAAAAGAAAAAGAAAAAGAGAGAAAAATAAATGACAGCTAATAAGCAACGAAAGGAAAGATGGAATTTAACTAAAGTACAATAAAAGAGTCAGACAGCATCACCAATGCCAATAGTCCCATACCTGTCCCTTATGTCCCTCTCTTATAGGAATTTAGCTTTGGTTTATTGCCTTTCTTACATTAAAGGAAGCATAATACCATGTTTCTGTTGACTATAGTTTCTAGTTTGCATTGATTGTATTTTTTCCCCAATACCACCCCATTTTTAACACCTTGCAAGGTTGACATTCATTTATTCTCCCTTATGTAAAAACATATTTGTACATTTTATCGCAATTGTTGAGCACTCTAGGTTTCCTGAGTTATATAGTCCTAGTCTTTATCTTTCTTCTTTCCTTCTGGTGTCCCACATGCTCCTAATCTTCCTCTTTCAACCATAGTAGCAGTCTTCTTTGTTCAGTGTACTTACATTGCTGTGCTATCATTGCCCAAAATTGTGTTCCATGCCTCTCACTCCTGTCTTTTCCTTTCTGTCTGTAATGCTCCTTTTAGTATTTCCTGTAGAGCAGGTATCTTGTTCAGAAACTCTCTTATCTGTTCTTCAGAGAATATTTTAAACTCTCCCTCATATTTGAAGGACAGTTTTGCCAGATATAGGATTCTTGGTTGGCAGTTTTTGTCTTTCAGTATCTTAAATATATCACACCACTTCCTTCTTGACTCCATGGTTTCTACTGAGAAATTCACACATAGTCTCATTAAGCTTCCTTTGTATGTGATGGATTGCTTTTCTTTTGCTGCTTTCAGGATTCTCTCATTGTCTTTGATGTTTGATAATCTGATAATTAAGTGTCTTGGCATAGGTCTATTCAGATCTATTCTATTTGGGGTATGCTGCACTTCTTGGTTCTGTAATTTTATGTCTTTCATACAAGTTGGGGAATTTTCATTGATTATTTCCTCTATTATTGCTTCCACCTCTTTTCCCTTCTCTTCTCCTTCTGGGACACCTCTGACATGTACATTCATGTGCTTCATGTTGTCATTCAATTCCCTGAGACTTTGATATTTTTCCATTCTTTTCCCTATCTGTTCTTTTGTGTGTAGGATTTCAGGTATCTTGATCTCCAGTTCCCAAATGTTTTCTTCTGCCTCTTGAGATCTGCTGTTGTATGTCTTTACTGTGTTTTTCATCTCCTGTGTAGTGCCTTTCATTTCCATAGATTCTGCCAGTAGTTTTGCCAAACTTTTGATTTCTACCTAATGTTCACCCAGAGTTTTCTTTATACCCTTCACCTCTTTTGCCATATCTTTCCTGAACTCATTGATTTGGTTTTTAATTTTATTTAGTGTATTTCTTTGAAAATCTTTGTTTGTTTCATTAAAGTGAAACATCATCTGTATCTTAATTGAGGTGTAAGTTTGTTCCTTTGACTGGGCCATATCTTTGTTGTTCCTATTGTAAAATTTGTAGTTTTTTGTTGTCTAGATATTTGGTATCCTTGGTTACCCCAATCAGATTTTCCTGGACCAGAACGGGTTCAGGTCTCAGAATGGGGTTATATTCAGGGTGTATCTTAGAAAAATGACAGGCTTTCCCGTGAGGCCTCTAGCTGCTATGCTTTTCCTAACCTGCCCAGCAGGTGGCACCTGTCAGCTTGTTGCTCCCGACTGGTGTAAGGAGGTGCGACCCCTTTAGTTTGTGGTTTGGCTGTTTTACCTGAAGTTTGGGGTCTGAATTCTGAAGAGAAGGCCAGCCCTGGAGCTGGGCCCCACCTCCTTCCTCTTAGGGAAGATACACCCCCAGGGATTTATCTTCTACATTTGAATTGCTACTTCTGTTATTTCCACTCCTGTCTTGGTCAGAGAGTTGTGAACTGAAAATGGCTGAGGCTTTCTCCACTGAACCACTCATGTTGAGGAAAAGATAGAGGGAAAGAAAGCCCCTTTTCAGAACCAGTTCATGTCCCCCCAGTTTCACCCAAGAATCAGAGGGAGCCTTGGTCTTTGTGGCCCTTTAAAGTCAGTCAGCTCTAAAAGCCTCTGCTTGTTAGGGGTTTTGTCTATGTTTGTAGCCTGTATTCAGCAGTCCACATTTGTTAATTAAAACCCCATTTGGAGCTTGGTTGAGCTATATTTGCTGGCTCTGGGAATGCTGGTTTCTTTTACAGTGAGGGTCTGCAGCTCAGCCTGCTATGGGGGGAGGGAACTCCTGGCTCAGTACTGCAGTAGTTACTTACAGATTTTATGCTTTGATCTTAGCCATTCCACCCAATTCAGGTTGGTGTACAATGTTTGGGCAGTCACGGTTGTCCCCAGATTATTTACTGTTGTTCCTGGTTGTTTAATAGTTGTTCCAGGGAACTAACTAAATTCCACTCCTCTCCATGCTGCCATCTTGCCCCTCCTCTCAAGTAATATTGTTTTGAATAATGGGGTAATAAATGGGAATGAGGTGGACCAGACCAATGGATGACTCTATAGGGCATGGCCAGGAATTTGGAACTAATAGAAAATTGTCTGGAGAAGATAAAGTCATGGTCAGTGTTGAGATAATTCTTGTGGTTATGGAGTAGCATTTATAATCTGTGCTTTTCATTCGGTATTTAGCATATGCTACTTTGTATTACTGTGCATGCATGTGTGCAAGTGTGTGTGAGTGTGTGTGAGTGGATGTTCCCCAGCTCTCAAAGCCAAAGATCACAGACTCTTTGTTGGCAGGAGCCATGGATTAGTCTACCTTCTAGGCTCAATGGGTATTTGCTATGTTTGTTTTGGGGCATAGAATTGTTTGTTTGTAGATAAAATTGCTTAGCCTAGAATAGTGGTAAGCAAACTTGTATTCATGAGGTAAAATTCGGGATAAAATGTTTACAGTTGTTGAGTTCCTTAGGCTTTTTGGAAATTAGACGACCTCTACAGACGTAATAAAGCATTTCATGGGCTCTGGAACCAGATTGCCTGGGTTTGAAATCCACCTTCTTATCTGTGTGACCTGGGTAACTTATTTGACGTTCATATGTTTTGGTTTCCTCCACTGTATGGAGGAGTTAATGATAGTATTTACCATCAGGGGCTTGTGAGGATCAAATGAATTAGTACTGTCAATCATTTTGCACAATGTCTGTCACATGGCAAACACTCACTAAGCAGTAGGTATTACTAATATACTCCACTAATAGTGGCCAGGAGAAAAGTGGTCCAGCTTTTAAAGATACCTTTTGGCCAGCTTAAAGAAAGGCAATGCAGAGTCAGTTTTCTAATCTTTCACCTTGTACATGGTGCGCAATGTGGGGCCACAGGCAAAAACACAATTCCAGAGGCCACATTATAGCAGCCAGCACTGCCATAAAGGACTGTCCTGGGTTCACATAGTAGGTTTCCCCATTTCCTCAAGTCACCCCCATGGCCACAGGTCACACATGCCATTAACTGTAGAGCTTAAGACAGCATCCTTTCACTTCATTGAGCACCTGTCGGGTGCCAGGCCCTGGGGATAGAAAGGTGAAACATGCACCACATCCTTCTCTCATCAGTCACCTCTGTATAGATATTTTTTGCCTTAGTCTGGGCCTGGCAGGGTGAGTTGTGTGATGCAGCTGGCTCCTTCCCATCCCTACTTCCTCACTTGTGAGTGCTCATTGTGCTGGGATGACTCCGGTCCTGGGAGGCCCCAGCTGGCAGACTGAGGTGCTGCCCCTCCCTGAGGAGGAGCACTCCACAGCCTCTGTGGACTCATGAAGTGTCAGCAGCTGTGGTCACCCTGAAGCTGACCCACCCTCACCCAACTCCACCCCATCCTCCTCCCAAATTCCCGTATCCTCTCCCTGAAACTCACTCTGTCTCGCCAGTTCTCTGAAAGCCTGAGTTTTAAACTATGACTTGGCTGTAGATGAAACTAGATGGCCAAATGTGGCTTGGAGCCTCTGGGCCGCAGATTGTTTATCACCTTTCTAGATGTTCTCCAAATTCCCTTTTAGCTATGAACTTCTTTGCTTCCATAATGATGATTTAGGACTGATGAAAACACAAGCTGTGATGCTGTTAATATTTGCTATGCTCCATTTATCTCCCCAGGTTTCTCTATGATTTTCACAGAGAAGATTTTGTTGTTTTAAGGAAGAAATCTATTTCAAGCTTGTAAAGAAGAAATGTGTTTCAGATTTAATGCCAAGTAAGGCTTCATTTGCTCTGATTAATTTCTACCCTTTCTCCCTCTGACCTACAGTTTGGGGATATGGATTCCTATCAGTGACGATCATTAATCTGGCATCTCTCCTTGGAATGACTTTGACTCCATTGATAAAGAAACCTTATTTCCCTAAGATTTTGACCTACTTTGTGGGACTGGCTATTGGGACTCTGTTTTCAAACGCAATTTTCCAACTTATTCCAGAGGTAAGGATGTTAGCTATTCGTATCTGTAAATAATTGTTTTTTTTAAATGTGTTAGCACTTTGCACATTGTAGCCTTCATAATTCTAACAGTATTTTATGATCTGGTTTATAGTGTTTTGAGTAAGAGAAAGCTGAATCACTGCAAATGTAAAAGCTTGTCCCAAGCTGCAGTGGATGTCAGTGTTGGAGACAAAATTAACATTCTAGAAGGCCAGACACCAGTACATGCCTAGACAGCTCTGAGGCACCTCTGAGAGCTTTAAAACTTCATTCTGCCTTGCATTTAGCAAATTTAATTTTTTCTATACACTGTTTCATTATGTATTTATTTTTAAAAGAGTGTGCAATTTCTTATTTACTGAATATATACCACAAAGTTCCCTTATAAATCTACTACAGCTGTGGAAGACTGGGGGACAAATTAGAGCATAGTTGAAAAACCTTTTATTTCTTGCTGTTTCTTTTTGTTTTAACCACGGGAAAAAATCAATTGAGGACTGATAAACAGCAGGGTTCCTTTTTTCCCTTTCATAAAATGCATTATTGATCTACATTGACTAAAGTGCAGTATTCAGTTAGTCAACAAATAAAGTGCATGTTTTATTTCAAATCTATATTGTGGCTGTAATAGGAAGAGGGGCAGAGGAAACAGAATACATGTGAGGAAAAGAGAGGGGAAGTTGAAGAGAAGAGAAAAGAGAAAGGAATGTTAACAGGAGAGTATAGCAAAGGGGAACTAGAGAAATATATGTAGACATGGACTGTATCTTCTTAACCCAATGCACAAAGATAAAGAGACAAGATCCAAACGAAGAGAAAATAGTATTTCAGGGAGTACCATTCTCATCTCACAACTGTTAGAAAATTATAACTAAAGCTGCTTTTAGTTTTCATCGCTGTATACAAAAATGGAGATGCAACTTCTTGAAGTCATAGATTTATTATTACTGTTCGATCTAGAAAGGATCTAGATCATCTGTCAAACCCTTAATTTCAAGATGAAAAAAACTGAAATCCAGGGGTTGTTTAATTACCTTATTATAGCCATACAATCTGCCTGTAACAAAGCTGGGACTACAACACATACTTTCTGATTAAAAAATTGAATTGTTATAATATACATATAATACATTTAATATTAAATTAATACTATATATATATATAAAATATGCCTTGTGGGTCAAATTAAATTACACAAAAACTAATATATGTGGACTTGAGATTCCACTTCTATGATGTTAAGGTTTGTTATTTTGTTGAAAATGTGGCACTATATAAGAAATGTATAGCAGGAAAATAAGAAACCCCTTCAATAGCATTTATGGATATTCTCTTGCTTTCTGTGATAATTAAGGGATTGTAGATGTGATCAGAGAATTATGTAAGCAGTAAAGGATGTGTCTTTGTAATAATACCTCAAATTTCAAGACTGATTTCTTTCTTTGGCAAAATTCTTTCCCTTTTGTTATTCCATTTTATTTTCATTACGTTTGTGTTAGATATAGGGAGCAGATATTTTTGTGCCTTCTCTGCACTGCATAAATAAGTACAGAGAAATAACTCAAATAAAGATCTGGCTGTGAGGTCTTACCAGAGGTAGACACAGAGCAAGAACCCAGGCATCTGCAGTTCAGATGTGAGATTTGTAATATGTGGAGTGGTCTCAAGTTTTGTTTTTTTGTATATTACTTTGTACTCTATTTATTTATTTAAAATTTATGTTTCTTGCCTGTCAGGGCCACCCAGACTCTTGATAACCTCAAACTCTCAGCTCTTGCCCCTTTGTTCTATAAACTATGTGTTATTTCATTGTCATTATGTGTTTGTGTGTTTCTGGTATTAATCTTAAATCTTCTTTTCCTCTTTATCCTTGGGATCAGACCTTGATTTATTTATCTCTTTAGGACTTATCAAGACCCACTAGGTACAAGAAGATTTTTCTTAGGAAAACAGTAATCCAAGTGGTTTGCCATATTTGCTTTAAGAGTTTGGCTCTGGGTATGATGATCAAATATATTACTTTCAGAAAAAGTGGGTAACCAGTGTCTCATTTATTTTCATTACCTAGACCAAATATTATTTTCTAAAGACAGGAAGCAGTGCTGCTTGTTCACTGAGAAATTATTGCTATTTGAAGACAAATATTCTTGTAGGTGTTATAGCTAGGAATCTATAAGATCCGTGGTGGCTTTCTCTGGTTCTAAGACTTAATGGTTTGTTTACTTAAATTTGTGATTTTGCCAAGTAAATTGCCAATATTACCTGAATGTAAAAATGGGCTTAGAATTTGGTGAAAATTTACATGGAGAAATTATGGCATTATTTTCCAGAAATTAAGTTAAATTACTTTGTTTTACCTGAATGACCTTTTTTTTTCTCCCTTAGGCACTTGGATTCAATCCCAAAGTTGATAACTATATTGAGAAGGCAGTTGCTGTGTTTGGTGGATTTTACATACTTTTTTTTGTTGAAAGAATGCTTAAGATGGTATTAAAGACATATGGTCAGGTAATGGGCTTTATTTAAAATGTTTGACTTTTTACTCACTAAAGTTACCTTACAAAGGCAAATAAAGGCAAAAGTTTTATTCTTAGAATTATTTAAATGATCCAGCTATTAAACTTGTAAATGTGAGGAAAAAGAAATGAGTCAGTATATTGACAAACTTAAGAGGAATACTTGGTTCATATTGTCGGATTTAGAGCAAGTACTAACAATTTAATGTCGAATAACAGATATGCATAACCTGTATTCCATTCATATTCATCAAAATAAGAAAGTATATGTACTGTAACATGAAAAAAGAATCAACAATGGCTAATAAATAATACATTTAAAGGGAGAAATCTTATAAACCTAAGAATATCACATTAAATACATATAAAATAGGCATAACAATATCTTCTCATAAATAAAAAGGAGCAACATCTCTAATTTCGTGTCTGAGTGAACTTATCATTTTCATTCTTTAACTTCTTCCCTTTTTGTTTTCCCATGTAGAATGATCATGTCCACTTTGGAAATGATGACTTTAGTCCTTCTCAAGAAAAAACTCATCAACCCAAAGCCTTACCTGTCCCCAATGGTGTGACGTGCTATGCAAATCCAGCTGTCACAGAGCCTAATGGACACATCCATCTTGATAATGTCAGCGTAGTATCTCTACAGGTATGCTGATTCTGATTCTGTTTTTTTTTTTTAACTACATTGCCTGCTTTATCCTATGTAAATACTGCTGGGAATACAGCCAAGCTAGTATTTTGTACATCTAAGATTGTGTAAGACTTATTCTTGTATATATGGGGTAAATCTGCATAATTTTCCACTTTCTTTCCATTATGTTTACCCTAAACAAGTGAGGCAAGCAAGAAATTGTGGACTACTAGACTTGGGACTTCATTATTCCCTAAGATTATTTAACTGTAGAAAAGAATCTCAATTAGGTTTATGCAGTAATAAGTAGCAAAATTAATTGAGAACATTTTTCACATTTTTTTTTGCAATTCTTTCAACGTTCAAGACCAAAGAATCCTTTTGAACAATTTGAAATTGCAAGAAGAAAGATGACTTGTAAGCCATTAAAATTATGTTTATTAACTAATTTGGAATTTGTATTCTCATCTTCTCAATAATCTTTATAGGTACCATTTCTTGAGCCACTCTTACATGCCAGGTAATATGCTAGGCACTTAATTTTTTTTGTCACTTCTTTTATTTAATCTTTAGTATGAATTTTGAACAAAAACGCAGGACAATCTACGTTAATATGTAGAAAAATTAAATTTTGGCAAAACTATTTTTTAGGGACATTAAATTGTACACTAGTATTTTCCTTATGCACTTAGCGGTGAAATATGTAACAGATATTACATTCTAAGAAGTCAGTTTCATGGTTATAAAAATTTTTAAGTTAATTTAATGAAATTTACAATGCATATTGAAAGCACTTAATTATTTGTATAGCAACTATTCACAGTAGAGATTGTTTTCCATGTATTAGAACTATTTTGTTCTTGACTGGTAGACATCAAATATAGTTATGCAAAGAGGAATTTATTAGAAAGATACTGGGATGCATAATGGAATAGCCAAACTACAGAAAAGCAGGGACCTAGGAACCCCTAAACCATTAGGACCCCCGTTCCTTTCCCTCCCTTCATCTTAGCATCATTCTTTTCTTTCGCTGTGGGCCTATTCCTTCCATAAGTGGGAAACATAGAGTGGCAACTCCTGAGATTTGTGTCTTATAATTTCAGCTACTGGAGGGAAATTGATCTGACTCCCTCAGTCATCAATCCAAAATTCTTGGGAGGAATCTCCCTGGTTGGTACAGCTTGAATTAGAAATCCACTTTAAGACTAATCTAAGTGCTAAGGGGGTCGGGCCTCTTGTGTGGCCCTTAAGGAAATATGGATGGAGGAGAAGGGTCGTTATTAAAAAAGGGATGCTGGGATAATAGTACCTTTGGTCTCCACAAAAGTTCTCATTTAACAGTTGAAGAAAGTGAAGCTTTAGATGTTAAATAACTCGTCCAAGGTCACTAACTCAGCTAGTCCATGGCAGAGGCAAAACCTACAAAGTTAAACACAACATAAAAGAGGACAATAAAAAATAAAATCGAAAGGAAAGTCAACTAAGATTTTTAAAAAAAGCAGAAAATAGATGTCTTGAAGAAGTTATTATGGCAAATGGCCTGAGTTTCCTTCTGGAAAGGAAACACAATTGGTCCTATACATTTCCCCAACTGATTAATGAAAATCTCTAGTGTGTTTGAAGAGGCAGTTTTATGTCAGCACTAAACAGAGGCATTTATTTGGTGTAATGTAATGAATGACGCTTTCAGCCCAGATTTTGCAAAGAATGGAAATATTCAATTAGATAATTTCTTATACTGTTTGCAGCTAACATTTATTAAATACTCATTATATGTTAAGGGCTATGGCTAGAACTTTAGATGAATTACCTCATTTGATCCTCATAATAACCAAGGGGACAAGTACTAATATAATTAGGAGACTGTGGCTTAGAGAGGTTAATAACAAGCCTAAGGACACACACCTTGTAAGTGGTTAAGTTTGAATCCGAACCAAGAACATCTGATGCTGAAGCTGGTTCTCGTAAACACTTTGCTGGACTGCCTTCCCCATGTCACCACTCTATTAGAAACAAGATAACAGCATTAACTCTTAACATGAGAAGTATTTATTTTTGTAAGGAGGGGAGATAATTTGGCCCCAAACCATTGCTTTCTGATAATATAGTTTAATGCAGGGACATAGAATAGAAAGCCTAGAGAATAATAGTTAAAAACTTTCCTTAGACCATGTTTCCAAATTCTAGTTGCTTTTGCAAGCTTTTAGCAAATACTGGATCATAGTGAAATTGTGATTGAATTCTCTGACAAGAGACTCAAGAAGTTCCAATTATACATGTTGCTGATTTAAATATTGATTAATCATTCTTCAGATATCAAAGGGCAGGGGTGATACTTTGCCATGAAATTTGGAGCCTAACTTGAAGTCTTGTCCCAATGGAAGGTCCTGTTGTATCTTCCAGGGTGAATAAGAGAATGTTAGGTGGTGTTATGCTTATGTGGAGAAGGGCTTTGAACCTGTACAAATCAGAACAAGTTTTTAATTAGGATCCCTGAGGCCAGTACCACAAAGCATGGGAGAGAGAATTTTAGATTTAAAATGTTTAAAGTGCTGATTTACCGCATGACCTCCTTGACCGCAGAGGAGCATCAGTGTGAACTCTCTGGAAAATCTGATTTCAGGAAGGTTTCCTTCTCATGAACCCACCAGCTGGCTGCCCAAAGTGCCTTACATATCAGAATGAACTGGTAGGACTATTTAGTATTATCCCGGGAAGATGTCGGTCAAAGATTTAGCTTTGTCAGGGGCTAAAATATTCTATTTGGCCATAATTAACAAAGCGATTGAACTGCTCTTAAGTTTCATTTTAGTTTTAAAACTGGGCTTATGACTTACTATGGCAGAAGACATGTTTGCAGTAAATACAGGCACCAGACAAAGCTGAGGTCCTATATATGAAATAAATCAAAAGTCCTTCTTTACTCCACTTCTAGCAGTAATGCTACTGTACAGGCTTTCATTCATTTATTCAAGAGCACTTACTATATGTGAGACATCATCCTAGGCATTCCGAAGCAAAAAAAATTTCTCATAAAGCTTAACAGTGTTTTCAGCATAGGCAAATAATTGTAAATAGAAATAATTTTATAAATTACAAATTTTAGAAATTAGAATAATTTCAAATTACAATAATTTTACAAATTGCAAAAAATTACATATAAATTGTAAAAGCATAATGAGAAGAACAAGAAGATAGGTAGCAATAGATTCTTTGATGAAAATAAAACAGTGTGATGTGAAAGTGGCTTGTTGGGGGCTTCTTTCGATTGGCTGATCAGGAAGGTCCCTCAGAGGTCAGCAGAAGATTAATGATGAGAAAGAACCATGCATGCATACGTCTGGGGGAAGAATGTTCTAAAAGCTTTGAGGATTAAATATAACAGGCCACATACAGAGGAACTGGAAACAAAATGTCACTGGATCACCCAATATCAACACTGGAGACCAGTGGCACAATTCCTTCAATATTCTGAATGGAAATGACTGTGGAATTGTAAACCTAGGCAAGCTATCACTCTGGTAAGAGGAAAGGAAGCTAGGATTCCTCTGGGCATAAGAGGTCCAACTGAAGAAAGCAGAGAAAGCGAATCCCAGGATGACAGTCATGCAACAGACTTTGAGATGAGCCAAGCAAATGGTCTTGAAACAAATTTCTTATGGAGACTATTTTCTGGCCATTTTGATTGAAGGTATAGTCTTGAATGAAGAGAGATTTGAAGAAATTGAACAACATACTTCTAATTTCAGTGTTCTTTATAGTGTACAAAAATTGAAAGAAGTGGAATTTAAGAAATAATGGGGGGGGTCTAGATACTGCTTTAAGAGATAGTAGATATTGCAATATGTGATAGTAATTTTAACAAAATTAAAATATTTTCTAATATTTTATATGATAAAATAACATAGATGACCCCATTACAATGATTGAATGTGATATGTAGAATTCATGGCTCATTTCTGAGCCCAAATATTGTTTTAGAATTTTGTTGACAATTCAGTTGCTATTGCCTTAACGGAGTGAAGTTGCTCCAAATTGAAAATAGCAAGAAAATAAGAATTACAGGTTAAGAAAGCAGTCTAATTGGGCATTACTTTCGATGGAACACAAATTATGTGACAGTCTAGATTGTAAAAGCATAATTCTTGAAAATTGAAAGAAATGTTATAGAATACTTAAAATGTATGGCATTGGAATGTCTTTATTTTATTACTCACTCAGACATTTCTGGCCCACCATAGAATACTCAGAAGCAATAGTAATTAAAGAGTGGCTTTTGGTAATTTTGTCTGTATTCAGTCATATAAAAACCATAGCTTTACACACACATTTTAAAATTTTGTGGTCATGGAAGCATATTTGTCATAGTAGAAGGATAGAAGATATTCCATTTAAACAGTTTGTTAGCTTGATTGTAATTTTAAAGTGTTTTAGATAAATGATGTGATGTGCAACTTCCTTATTACCCTTTTTTCAGACCCGGTACATGTTAGGCACAGCAGTTCATATGGTGTGTGTGTGTGTGTGTGTGTGTGTGTGTGTGTGCATGTCTCTGCCTGCATGCAAGTCTTGAGAGATGGCACTGGTAGTAAAGGAGTGATAAGAAGGCAGATACGGGGGTAGGAAGGGAAGCACAAGAATACGTTTCATCAATTCTTGCCACTTTTCCATCTTTTCCTTTCCTATAGTTGTGTACAGCTGTCATTTCAGTATCTGTGCAGCCAGACAGGTCTTTATTCCCCCTAAACCCACAGATTTGGAAGTACTATATTTATTATAATATATTAATTGTAACATAAATATCATAAGTATGATTTTGTATAAATATAATTTATATGCATATAAATATTATATTTAATTATTTATTTATTATATTTCCTTAGGTATGTTAGGTACTTTGGCGAGTGTGTTAGCTCTTCAAGGCCACTAGAGGGTACATCTAGCTCGTTCCTTCAGCAGTCCATAATCCGTTTCTCTCTCTCCTTTTTTAAATGAAATCTCTTGTTCCTTTGTTTAAGAGTAGATCTTATTATATATAAAGGGATATGATCTACGTATTTTTCTAATAAAAGGAAAATTAATATCAGCTCTTTTGAGAAGACAGCTGCTGTGAATTTTACAGGTTAAACTTGGGGTGCAATGAAATATGATTTAGCTGCAAAGCGTAGTGATGTTAGGGAAAATTACTTTGTTAAAGACAGGCATGAAGTAATATGCTGTAAATATAAAGTTAATATTTTAGGGGTGCTTGAGTCCCCATGATATTCCAACAGGTTGTAAACACAATTCATTCAACAAGTATGTATTGAGTACCTAATATGTACTTGGCACTATTCTTTGTATCAGGAATCCAGCAATGAGACAGAACACACAGAATATCTGCCCTTCCATAACATAATTGAAATGTTTTATATATATTTTTTTCACAGAAAGGTGAAAGGGTTCTTTTTTTTAAAAAAAATATATGGTGCAAAGTGCTGATTGGAAGCTCTGTGTTATATGTGTTAGGGCTTGCCTCCTGGTCTTTGCTCACTTCTTTTCTCACATTTGTGCTAGAGACAGGAAGGGTGAAGTGTATTCCTGGCTTCCCATGTTGGGAAGTGGGAAGGTAAGAGAAAGGGGACTGGGGCACTGTTTTAGTTTGCTAATGCTGCAGAATGCAAAACACCAGAGATGGGTTGGCTTTTATAAAAAGGGGGTTTATTTAGCTACACAGTTACAGTCTTAAGGCCATAAAGTGTCCAAGGTAACACATCAGTAATCGGGTACCTTCACTGGAGGATGGCCAATGGCGTCCGGAAAACTTCTGTTAGCTGGGAAGGCACGTGGCTGGCATCTGCTCCTAAGTTCTGGTTTCAAAATGGCTTTCTCCCAGGACGTTCCTCTCTAGCAAGCTTGCTTCTCTTCAAAACGTCACTCACAGCTGCACTCCGTTCAGTCTCTTTGAGTCAGCATGTTTTATATGGCTCCACTGATCAAGGCCCACCCTGAATGGGTGGGGTCACACCTCCATGGGAGTATCCCACCAAAGTCACCACCCACAGCTGGGTGGGGCACATTCCAAGCAAATCTAATCAGCACCAAAACGTCTGTCCCACAAGACCACAAAGATAATGGCATTTGGGGGACACAATACATTCAAACCGGCACAGGCACCATGAATGTTTTGACTTAATACTGTCTTCTGTACTACACATCACCTCAGCCTTCAGTTTGCTTTGTGTCCATGAATGGAGGGTCTCTCTGGTTCAGTTTCTCCAAAGAGTAAATCTCCAGTCATCATTTGGGTTGGCACCCTTGCTGCATTGTCTTGAGATCAAGAATCTGGGCTTCTAATCACTCCTTACAATTAGACTTACAAATAATTCTCTTATTTTTAGTTCCACTTTTTACCCTCCACCTTCAGAGGTACTTGGTGCCTCCAATCCCCGGAGTTTTCTGAGGTTCTGGGCCTGCACCACTTTGCTTCTTTTTGACTTTTTCCCTCTGTGAAGTTAGAATTAGCCTCCTCTTTTCATCTTCCCAAATACTATCTCAATTCTGTCATATCATCTCCCATTCTTTTTATCCTTGTGACTTTATGGCATTTGTATTCCTTTATTTTAGAGGGTTCCAGGAGGGAGTAGAGATAAATATGGGTGTCTAGTCTGCCATATTTTATCAGAAGCTATTTGCTGTTTTAAATCACTTAGCTTTTGAATATCAAAAGATTTAAAAACAGAAATCAGTTATTTTCCTATATGCTGTTTTATTAACAATTAGTTAAAATTTAAAACTATGTGAGTAATAAAATTATGTAAGAAGTGTTTTTATTGATCTTGACTGATTGATGCTTACAGAAAAGCTGGTTTAATTAGAGGTGGGCGATGTATCTAGACAGTCATGAGGAGGGATTCTGGGTACATCTGGACTTCCTGGTTGTGGAGGAGTTTCATTTTTCATTGGATCCTTACTCAGTGCTTCCTTTTGTCTATGCTGTTCTATCTGTGTCTACTCTGGGCATTGCTAAGTTATTGCTACCTAATCCACTCTGAATTCAGCCTATCCTTCATTGACATTAATTATGCTTTTATTCATCTCTAATTAACACCTTTTCATATTTCCAAGAGTAACTTTTTTCCCACAAAATTCTCACTCCTGCCTTTTCCTACTTTAATGAGGAGACTGAAATCATTATTTGGAACCTCTGTGAACCTTGCTGCCTCACCTCATCTGTTACTTCCTGAAAAGTAACTTCCTGCTTTGTCTCCTCATCTTTCCTCTTCGCTTACCCTTTTGTGTCAGAAATTGGGTCCTTTCTCTTTTTAAAGGTCACCTCCACCAAATGTGTTCATCTTTCACACCACCTCTGGTTTTCCTTTTTCTTTACTGAATCTCTCCTTCTCCATGTCTTCAAACATGCTCAAGTTTTTTCTACTTTAGAATATTCTTTTTCTCCCCATATTTCTACTCCCCAACCTCTCTCAAACCTTCTCCTTCCCTACGCTGTCCGACTTCTCAAAAGACTAGCCAACACTGAACTAACACTATGTTTCAGACATTATCTGAAAAGCTTTACACTCATTAACTCATTTAATCCACACAGTAACAGCTTATGAGATAGGCAGAATTATTTCTAATTCACAGATGAGAAAACTGATATACAGAGAAGTTACATGACTTAACCAAGGTCACACAGGTGTTGAGTTAGGACACAGGGCATTCTGGCTCCTGGTTCCATACCATACCCTATACTATACTGCCTATCATTTCCATTTTCCCACTTGTCTATATGTGCCTCCTCCTTTTCTTTATCAATTCCTCAAATGCTTTATCATGCATAAATTTGAAAATCGCCAACTTATTATCTGAAATTTCTCTCTGGAATGACACAAATGATTTTTCTAGGCTGCATGCCACATTCTTAACCCTTCTCTTTCTTTCTGAGGCATTTCCATAGTTTAGCAAATATTAGAGTTCCTATTATTGGTTAAGAATATAAAGGCAGATTTTCCATAGGGTCCCATTCCCTCCCTCTTGAAATTGTTCATTAGAGGGTTTCTATGACATGATGCTATCTTTGTTCCACTGGCAGTTTAGCTGTTACTTTCCTGGAGCTTTTTCAGAATCCTTTTTCCCTTGCAGGGCAGATGGACGTGAAGGAAGGAGCAAGGGCTTTGGAGGTTCATGGGTCAGTGTTCATGTCTTAGCAATAAAGATGCTAGTTGTGTGATTTTGGCAAAATTAATGAACATCTGAGTCTTTACTTACAGAAATCCATGACTTACTGATCTTTTGTGAAAACTAAATAATTTGTTATGAGTCAACTTGTAAAATTGTATATGACACATTGTAAGCATGTGATAAATATTAATTTCCCTCCTTCCATGCATCAAATTTCCTTTCTTTTCTTTCCTTAGTTTTTATCACAGTAATCTCATCAAATCTCATCATGTCATCTTTCATTTCTCCAGAGATAACTTCCAAATCTGTATGTTTAATTATGAATGGACCATTGCTTGGAATTATAACCATTATTATTATTATTATTTTGGTACTAAATCATAAAGGCTTAGTCTCTATTTGCATATTTTCCCACTAAGATAGAGTAACACAATGAGAAGGTAAAAAGTATAGAATTTTATGCATTCTCATCGCTATTATTATTTATCTTTTTACGATTTGACTATTTTTATTAGAAGCTGAAATTTAATTTTTAAAAATCACAAACCATTTGGTGATAAAGACAACCTTCTGAATGTAAATGTCTACAAGCCTGCCACTGACCTTCTATCAGATAGACTAAGAGATGTTAAAACATTTGCTCTCACTTAATGGAACAGAACTTTAAAGTCCAATTTAATTTGCCATTTGAATAATGATTATCATTAGTCTTTGCACCATGGATTTTCTATCAGAGTTGTCCAGCTATGCACTCAATAAATCCAGTTGTATCTGTTACAATCTGACACATTCAGTTCATTTGAAAGGATACTAAAATAAAGAAGCTTTAATTATGTACAAAAGATATCTGATTGTCATATTATTGAAATATTTGAGGCACATAAAGTCTCAAAATTGAATTCAAGGTCGTAGTTAGTGCTGTTAATTTTTAAAATTTGGATATGGAAGTGTTATATAAATTAATTATCAAGATAAAAAATTTAGTGGTACAAAATGTAAAAGTCACAATTTGAAAGATGAGGTAGAATATCAGTGAATAAAGTCATGCTACTTGAAGTATTTCATGTCATCTAAATCAAATCAGAACTAAAATAGAGTGTCTTGAAATATCACTCAGAGCAACTTGCCAGAAAGGGAAATCCTTCATTAAGAACTACTTTTACTTTTTCAGAGAAAACCATGTCTGATTTATGTAAATTTGGCAAAAGCATTTTAGTTTATACCCAGTGAAAGGGGCAATTAGGGTTATCTGTTATGACTCTTTAGATCAGCCAATGCTTTGGCCAAATAAGATACCTCTATTCCCACACAGAGGCTGTTAGCATCGCTGTTTACAGAGCAAATTCGTAAGAAATAACCTTGGCCCTACCGATTCCTAGCTGGCTGGGAGACTCGAAAAGATTATGAATATGAAAGTGCTTTGAAAGTTACCATAATCTGTACTACTTAATCTATTTGAAGGACAGACACTTGCTTAAGGGTCTCACTCAGGGACTGTTTTGATATCCTTATGGAATAGGAACATTTAAGTATCTGATAAAAATTTAAATGTTTAATAATTTTGTGGCATTTGCAATTTTTAATCCATCGACGTGTGTTTCAGGTCCATGCAAACATAATTAAAATATTATGTAATGTTGAGTTCTAGGGTGTAACTTGTAGAATTTTAGGTTTTTCTCTTCCTTTTGTGTATAGCCTCACCTATATATAATTTCTGCTGAATGAAAAGAAAAAAAAATGAAAAGAAAAAGACATTCAAAGACAAAACATTCAGAGAGGTCTTCTCTATTGCCCTAGAAACTGCCAGAGAAATCCTGACTGATTTCTAGCCTACATATCATTTACGTAAGAATCTTTAAAATTCCATTCAGAGTCCTGCTCACCTTGGACCAAAACCTTTTGTGGAAGTTATCAGCATAAGAAATTTCTCCAGCTTCTTTTATTGAATTAATCATTCAATCTCCACCAATCTGTAAAATTGCTACCATGTGTCAAGTTTCTATATATCATTGTGTCTGTATGTGGGCTCCTATTCTTTTTCACTTCCTGTTTTCCAACTTGATTTATGAAACACAGAGAAAGAGAGTAAACAGAGGATCTCTCTGATGTTGATGAGAAAGAAGGAAAGGTGAGAAAAGAAGGAAAGGCAAATTTGATTAAAAATTCCAGTTGGTATTGATTGGTCTTGGGAAAAATTGTTTTACTGGTGTTAAGAAAGAAGTCAAGAGTGACCAAAGATGACTCACAGAATCTGAATCTGGATTATAGAAAAACATTATGGTGTGATTAACAGAAATGTGGCAGTCAGGGAGCCCTCAGGTTGGGGTGAGTAGAGGGAGAGAAAGGTGCTTAAAATTTCTCTAAGTAAACATTTTTATTGAGGCAAAACATACATACAGAAAAGAGCACAAATGATTGTTGGGTAGCCTGATGAATTTTTACAAAGTGAATCTACCTATGTAGCCATTACCTACACCACGAAACAGAATAGCACCAGTACTTCAGAAGCCTCCCCAGGCATTATGTCCTTTCCTTTTTCATAAAGAATGTAATAAATTGTATCTAGTTTCTTGCACTCAATATTGTTTGTGAGATTTGTCTATGTTGTTGCCTGAAATGGTAGTTCATTGCTTTGTAGTATTATAGCATATAAATATATCTCATCAGTGTCATTATCATGAATTTAATCTTATATCTATTCACATTTTAATATTTTTATTATTTATCTATATATCCATAAACAATGTATTGTATTATTTTGCACTTTTGAAACAGTGTAAACAGGTGTTATATTGGGCATTTTATTCTGCAACTTGCTTTTTTTTTTTTGCCCATGTTTTAGTGCCTTTAGTTATAATTAATTCATGTTAGCTGTATGAATTTACTACTTTGTATTTATCCATTTCCCTGACAATGATAGTTTATTTCTTGCTTTTTGTTATAACAAACAATGCTGCCATGTACATTCTTATACATATCTCTTTGAATCTGTACCTGAGAGATTTTCTAGGGTGGAAGCAGGGGTGCTAATGCCATTTTGGGTAGAACAATTCTTTGTGTGAGACTGTCCTATGTGTTGTAGGAGATTAAGCATTTATAGCTCCCAAAGTACTATCTGTCAGTAGCATCCACTTCAGTCATTAATGACAACCCAAAAATAGCCTCATTACCTTCACATCTCTAAATTACTGGGGGAAGTGGGACGTGGGGGTGCGGGTGGGGTTTGGGGCAGCAGTAATTTCAGGTACAGAATCATTGACCTGGCAGTCTTCTCGTCTTGAGTTCTGTGTGGCAAGTAAGCCTGACAAGCAATGATTTGAGTGACTGTTTTCTCTCTTCTCTCAAGGATGGTACATAGTCGCATTCTAAATGCACAGAAGATAAATTAATCCTTTATATGTAAAAGCTGCCTTAAGACATTAGGGCTTAATTGTCTTACTGAACCTCTGTTAAGAAAGTTAGTATAAATAGAAGTAAAAAATGGTTGGAGAATTGTACATATTCATTATACTAATTGACAACAGATTGCTCTCCAAACTGTTATAGTTTAAACTCTTATCAGCAGCAAAAGACAATTCATGTTGCTGCACATCTTTATCAGCACTTGGAAATAGCACTTTTTTAAAAAAATTATTGCCAATTTAATGAATGTGAAATGATATTTTTTTGTGACTTGTCTTTGTATAGTTCTGATTATCAGTGAAGTTGAGCATTTTTCATATTCTTATTGGTTACTTTTTCCATTACCTGTTCATATATTTTGCACATTTTAAATTGAGTTGTTTGTCTTTTCCTCATTGCTTTGTAGGAGTTTTAGATAGATTCTGGATACTAATCTTTATTGATTCAGTGGGTTACAAATATAGTCTCCAAGTCCATGCATGGCTTGTCTTTTTGCTTTGTTTACACTCTCTTTTCATTTTACAAAAATGGTCTTAATTTTGAAATAGTCAAACATATCAATACTCTTCTTCAAGCTTTCTGCTTTCTGTGACTTGTTTAAGAAATCTTCCCTGTCCCAATGTAAAGAAAAATATATTCTTTCATGTTTTGCTATAAAGTCTTATTTTCCATCTGGAATTTATTTATTTTTTTTCTGTGTAGAGAATCAGTTGCTCCAGCTTCGTTTATTGAATTAATCATTCAATCTCCACCAATCTGTAAAAGTGCTACCATGTGTCAAGTTTCTGTATATCATTGTGTCTGTATGTGGGCTCCTATTTTTTTTCACTTGCCTATTAAAAAATATTTCTGCCCTAATACCACACTGCCTTAATTGTTATAGTTTTCAGTAAGCCTTGAGTCTTTTAGGACGTGTTCCCTCACCTTGTTTTATTCATTCAAAATTATCTTTGTTCGTCCATATGAACATTATTGTCAGAATTTTGATGGATATTTCATTGAGCTTAGAGATTGATTAGAGTTAGCTGATATCCTTATTTTTTTTTTTTGTAATTTTCTATAATATCTTTAAAATACATTCCTAATGTCTTTGTGGTTTTGCAGCTATTGTAAATGTTATCTTTTTTCTACTACATTTTCTAATTGCTTATAAATGATGTGTAGGAGTACACTGATTTTAGTATATTGACTTTTGTATCCTACAGAACATGATACTGCTGAACATTCCTACTATTTCTTATATTTTGTTTGTTATTCTTTTGCATTTTCTCTGCAGACACCCAAGAGCAAATAATCACACTTTTCTTCCTTTTCAGTTCTTCTAACTCAATTATTTTATTTATTTATTTATTTTGTCTCATTGCATTGGCAAGGACACACAGGACCATGTTGAGTAGAAGTAGTGATAGCTGGTATTTTGTCTTGTTTCTGACTTTGATGGGATAACTAAACTTAGTAGATATCTTGCTTTAGTTACTTTCTTTAAACAGATACCTTTAATCAGATTAAAGAAGTTCTCTCATCTTCAGAATTAACTGTTTTTCTCAGTATTGAATTTTACTGAAATTTTTTTTCACCTTTTTCTGTACTATAACCAAGGATAGGTAAAGTATACATGGTTAACTATTCTGTTATTGGAACTGGGGTGGCTTAAGGAAGGGTGAAAAACAAAATGAATAAATGAGTATATTTTCTCACATAAGTTGTGCCACTTCTGAATTACACTGTTATTCTTTAGGTGTTGATTGGTGAATTAATTGATGAAAATTAGAGTAACAGCTTTGTCAAAAGAAGTTGAGTCAGATCTGAGTTTAAAATTTGACAATTAGGTTACTTTATTTTTCTGAAACTCATTTCATCTGTAGATTGTCAATATGTAACAAAATTATTATGAGGATCAAATGACATGATATTCTTAAGTAATGAATAAAAGTAGGCATGCAGTAAATATTAAATCTTGTTGCTACCACTACCACTACTGCTAGCATCACCATCATGTTCCTGAGAAGTGAGTAAGTGAGAGCAACAGTGTCCAGTATCACAAGTGGCCTCAAAACCACATAGTTGTCTACTACAAAAGCAGAATGTTGGACAGATCCCAAAAGAGTAGACTTGGTAAGAAGCTGTTGGATCATATATCAGGCTCATAAGCACATGCCAACGGGAAGGAGGAAAGCATTCTGTGCAATGGGTTTTTTTGTGAAGGGATGGTGGGGCACAATTTGAAGATTCAGAAATGGATGGATTGCTTCAGTGCAGGAGCAATTGACAGCCAAGAGTTACATTATGAAGGTTTCCAGAATGGTTCATGAGAATGGGCTTCCTTGGCTGTTTGCAGGGAATGTAACATAAAGGCTATGAAGGCATTGGATTGAATTTTCATGTTGATTTGCTTTTCCCTTTGGATAAATTCCCTAGCATTAAGGTTCATTAGAGGAGACTTTGGTAGATAAAGTCTGGTACACTAGACAATACTTTCCTTAGGGGCATCAGAGAAGAAAAGCAGAAGAAAATAGCAGGGGCTGGGGTGGATGGGGAAATGCCATGTTTCAAGCTGTGAAGAGAAGAAACTCCAGTGGCCACCTGCACCTCCTGAGAGGCTGTCCCTGCCCAGCTTTGCATATGGTCTCTGAACCATAGTCAGTGTCAGGTAGAATGATCTGTTAATAAGTTTGTTGGATTTGCATTACTTGTCACTCCTGAATAATTAATAGCAATGATGATGGTGGGAATAGTTGGTGTGATGGTTATGGTCAACTATCATGCATGGGGGGAGTATATTCAACACCTTACAAATATTATTGCACGTATACCTTGTTTGATAGATGTGATTATCTCCATTTTACCAATGAGGAAATTGAGTTTCAGAGAATTTAAATTAATTTTTGTGGGAAAAAATTCTTATCTAATTAGCAAGTACTTTTTGAGCATCTACCATGTGCTTAAGGAGTATTGTGTTAGGGGGTGAAAAATGAAATTTTATGAATTATCCTTTAAAGGTACTTAAAGACCTTTAAAATAGTTATAGTCTAGTGTGATGAGTACTACTGTAGAGGTATGTACAAGTTACTGAGCTAGGAAAGATGTGGCACAAGTTGGCGTGGGAGGTGATGCAAGTGAAGTGGCCATGGTTGCTTTACTTACATGGTGATGCTTGTATAGGTCTTGAAGGATGTGTAGGAGGTTGCTAGGGAAATAAAGTAGTGTGAAATGGTATCCTAGGTGCAGAGAATCCTTCTAATTATTATTGTTAAACATGTGACCAGTTTTAATTTTGAAAAATTTGAAAAGGAGAAGTCCCTAAGGAGCAAGATTCTTAATCATTTCCCTTAGGAAGCTGTTTGTTGGAATCCATTGCCCTTTGCACCAGGAGAATACAGAAACCCGCCAAGTTTTGTGTGCAATTTAAAGGGATTCATGAACCCACTGAAGGTTCTCTATGACCTCCCAGCTAATACTCTCTGATATAGAGAAATACTTGAAAAAATGTAAATGCCTAGTGTAACAGTAGAGGGCACTGTGCTTGGTGCCTTATAGCTATTATGTTTAATTCCTACAGCAGCCTAGTGCAGTCTATTTACAGGTGAGTAAATTAACACAGTTAAGTAACTCACTCAAGTTCACTCAGGCAACAAATAGGAAACCTATGATGAGATCCTTCCTGGGGGTCTTGTATCCCAAGCCCATGATGGTGCCATATACATGACAATAACTTCCTACTGGGGAACATTGCTATATTCAGCTCTGACATCTAATGATTAACTTACAAATGAACTTTTGGAACACAACTGGTAGTGAGTTGGGGCTTGCCTGAAGAGTGAAATCTCTTTAATTCTGGCTATTAATCTGTCATAACTAATAAATTATGATAAATTATGATTTGTTAAATTTTACTTATAGGCTGAGCTATAGAGTATCTTGGGAGCATCTATAAAAATTGCTTTTGAAACCATTTGTGGATGAGATTGCACCTAAAGTTTTTAAGTTATCTAAGGATATACCGACTTCCTGTTATATAATTGTTAGGCTAAATTAATTTCATCCATACACTGCAGCAGGTTTCTTAAGGACCTCTACCACACCATGTGCTTGCTGCTGGAGCCAAGTTTTTATTGTGAGTTCTTGAAAGCAATAAAAGTGCATTTATCTAAACATGTTCTATAGTAAATTGCTTTCACTAATCAAGCAGGACTTATCCCTATTTAGAAGAATTAGTGAGGTTTTACTCAATTAGGCTTGATGGCAAGTTAATTTTTCCCCATTAGTATAATGAAGAATTGCCGTATTGCTCTGTCATCCATGCTGATTGATTAAAACAACTGAAAATTAATGCCAATATAGTTTTCTTTTTAAAAATGAGACAAAAAATCAGAGGTTCAAGCAAATTTTTCTGGGCATCAGAAAGTGTTGTTTAGTCTGATTGTGTAGAAAGCCCAGTTGCAAGTGAGCATAAGAAATGAAAAATTTTAAATACGTCTTCTGTTACTGGTGTATCTTTAGCATCAGCTTTTTCAAGGTTTTTTTTTCCCCTTGTTGCATGATGAAGAATGTCCATGTCATAATTATGAGACTAGCCAAAGTAGCTTCTTTCTATTCTTTGGCTTCTGATGTATTTTTCCATTTAAAAATATTTATATAATGCTATATTCTTTACATGCTACATTCTACAGTTTGGAAGTACTGGGCCAAGACCAGGTGAGTACTTTTTGCTCAGTGGATTGCATGATGGGAAATTTGCCAAATGCATGAGGTATTTTATTGTTGTACTAAGTGAAATATACATCTCAGGGACAAGTACTTGGGGAGACAGCATTTATGCTATTTTCTATTATGCCTCGTTATATTTATTCTATATATTTCAGAATAAGGATATTCCATGAGAAAGAACATAAAATTAGGCATCCTGCCAATGAAGTGTGATCTTGTTAATATGGTTTTTGAGATTGACATTTTATATTAGAGTATTAGCAGATTGCAATACACACACCTATAGATATATATCTGTCTCCATATTCATATCTGTTCAGTTTTATGTGTGATGCAAATGTCCAGACCACAAATACCATTTTTATAACTACTAATACTTCACTGATAACCTTAGTGAGTAAAAATAGAATTGAAGGGGTTTGAAGACCCAATTAATTGCTCATGCTTAATAAATGTACTCTCAGGTTAGAATTAAGATCATTGACTGGGTGGTGAAACTTGATTTTTTATATGCCTACTTTTTAGATATGAGAGTTAACTGCCTTTGTGAGAATCTTAGTCCAATTTAATAGATGACCTCACATTTATTTTAATTAACTACTGACTTTCTCTTGTCTTTGACTTTGTTCACCATGCTAATCAGTGGCCATATTTATTCATAAGTATTGCATGTTTTGAGTTCCTATCAGTAGAAAGACCAATGTGTGAGCCCAATTCTTTTTAAAGTGGCTGAAATATTGCTGCTTTTAATCTCTGTTACCAGGTACCAGAACATTCAAAGTGAAAAAGAACAGACTTTATTTTACTGAATCCCTTTCTACTTAGGAATATCAAAGAGCTTAATGAAAATGCTTTGATTAAACCTTTTAAGCAACTCAGTAAAGGTGAATTAAGTATAGAAACATTAAATGCTAGAAAGCATCAATAAAGATTACCTTTGAAGCTTCAGTAAACCATTCAGGTCTACCTCTGATGCTTTCTATTTCACCTCTTTTACTACTAGGTTCTAAAATACATGTCAGAAAAGCTAAAGTGAGGCATCATCATTAATAGCTTTCTGGGTTGGAAAACAAACAGCCAAATATAGAGATGGTTTTATATTTGGAGAGTAGGTTTGTACCAAACTCTTACTGGGCAGGCACTACTTTTGCAAAAATAGTCCACATTTTCTTTTCATTATTTTTAGTGTTTTGATGTTGACAAGAATTTCAGTCATGCAACTTTGATATCAGAACAAAAATGGCAATCTTCTTTTTTTTTTTTTGAGTAATACATTTTATTTATTTATTTATTTTAAATCTTCATTTTATTGAGATTTATTCACATACCACACAGTCATACAAAACAAATCGTACATTCAATTGTTCACAGTACCATTACATAGTTGTACATTCATTTCATCACCTAAATCAATCCCTGACACCTTCATTAGCACACACACACAAATAACAAGAATAATTGAAGTGAAAAAGAGCAATTGAAGTAAAAAAGAACACTGGGTACCTTTGTCTGTTTGTTTGTTTGTTTGTTTCCTTCCCCTATTTTTCTACTCATCCATCCATAAACTAGAAAAAGTGGAGTGTGGTCCTTATGGCTTTCCCAATCCCATTGTCACCCCTCATAAGCTACATTTTTATACAATTGTCTTTGAGATTCATGGGTTCTGGGTTGTAGTTTGATAGTTTCAGGTATCTACCACCAGCTACCCCAATTCTTTAGAACCTAAAAAGGGTTGTCTAAATTTTGTGTAAGAGTGCCCACCCGAGTGACCTCTCGGCTCCTTTTGGAATCTCTCTGCCCCTGAAGCTTATTTCATTTTCTTTCACATTCCCCTTTTGGTCAAGAAGATGTTCTCCATCCCATGATGCTGGGTCTACATTCCTCCCGGGAGTCATATTCCACGTTGTCAGGGAGATTCACTCCCCTGGGTGTCTGATCCCACGTAGGGGGGAGGGCAGTGATTTCACCTTTCAAGTTGGCTTAGGTAGAGAGAGAGGGCCACATCTGAGCAACAAAGAGGCATTCGGGAGGAGGCTCTTAGGCACAATTATAGGGAGGCCTAGCCTCTCCTTTGCAGCAACAGTCTTCCCAAGGGTAAATCCTGTGGTAGAGGGCTCAACCCATCAAACCACCAGTCCCCTATGTCTGTGGTCATGTTAGCAACCATCGAGGTGGGGTAGGCCAATACCCCTGCATTCTCCACAGGCTCCTCAAGGGGGCTCTACATATTTTTCTCCTTGGTTTTTTTTTTTAACTTTTTTTTTTAAATCAACTGTATGAAAAATAAAAAAATAAAAAAAATAATTAAAAAAAAACATACAATAAAAGAACATTTCAAAGAGACCATAACAAGGGAGTAAGAAAAAGACAACTAACCTAAGATAACTACTTTACTTCCAACATGTTCCTACTCTACCCCAAGAAAGTTGCCTACTATAGCAACATTTCTGTGAACTTGTTCCTACTATATCCACCATAAATTAACAGACCATAGTCATTCCTGGGCATTCCCAGAACATTAAATAGCTTATCTGTTCTTCTTGGATTATTGTTCCCCCTTCCTTAATAGCTCTCTATTGCTAGTTCCCCTACATTCTACATTATAAACCATTTGTTTTACATTTTTCAAAGTTCACATTAGTGGTAGCATATAAGATTTCTCTTTTTGTGCCTGGCTTATTTCACTCAGCTTTATGTCTTCAAGGTTCATCTATGTTGTCCTATGTTTCACGAGATCGTTCCTTCTTACTGCCGTGTAGTATTCCATCGTGTGTATATACCACATTTTCTTTATCCACTCATCTGTTGAAGGACATTTGGGTTGCTTCCATCTCTTGGCAATTGTGAATAATGCTGCTATGAACACTGGCATGCAGATATCTGTTCGTGTCACTGCTTTCCGATCTTCCGGGTATGTACCGAGAAGTGCAATCGCTGGATTGAACGGTAACTCTATATCTAGTTTTCTAAGGAACTGCCAGACTGACTTCCAGAGTGGCTGAACCATTACACAGTCCCACCAACAATGAATAAGAGTTCCAATTTCTCCACATCCCCTCCAGCACATCCCCTGTTTGTTTAATGGCAGCCATTCTAATCGGTGTGAGATGGTATCTCATTGTGCTCTTAATGTGCATCTCTCTGATAGCTAGTGAAGCTGAACATTTTTTCATGTGTTTCTTGGCCATTTGCATTTCCTCTTCAGAGAACTGTCTTTTCATATCTTTTGCGCATTTTATAATTGGGCTGTCTGTACTATTGTCATTGAGTTGTAGGATTTCTTTATATATGCAAGATATCAGTCTTTTGTCAGATAGATGGTTTCCAAAAATTTTTTCCCATTGAGTTGGCTGCCTCTTTACCTTTTTGAGAAATTCCTTTGAGGTGCAGAAACTTCTAAGCTTGAGGAGTTCCCATTTATCTATTTTTTCTTTTGTTGCTTGTGCTTTGGGTATAAAGTCTAGGAAGTGTCCGCCTAATACAAGGTCTTGTAGATGTTTTACTACATTATCTTCTAGGAGTTTTATGGTACTTTCTTTTATATTGAGATCTTTGGTCCATTTTGAGTTAATTTTTGTGTAGGGTGTGAGGTAGGGGTCCTCTTTCATTCTTTTGGATATGGATATCCAACTCTTCCAGCTCCATTTGTTGAAAAGACCATTATGACCCAGTTCAGTGACTTTGGGGGCCTTATCAAAGATCAGTCGGCCATAGATCTGGGGGTCTATCTCCAAATTCTGAATTCGATTCCATTGATCTATATGTCTATCTTTGTGCCAGTACCATGCTGTTTTGACAACTGTGGCTTTATAATAAGCTTCAAAGTCAGGGAGTGTAAGTCCTCCCACTTTGTTTTTCTTTTTTAGAGTGTCTTTAACAATTCGAGGCATCTTCCCTTCCAAATAAATTTGATAACTAGCTTTTCCAAGTCTGCAAAGTAGGTTGTTGGAATTTTGATTGGGATTGCATTGAATCTGTAGATGAGTTTGGGTAGAATTGACATCTTAATGACATTTAGCCTTCCTATCCATGAACATGGAATATTTTTCCATCTTTTAAGGTCCGCTTCTATTTCTTTTAGTAGAGTTATGTAGTTTTCTTTGTATAGGTCTTTTACATCTTTGGTTAAGTTTATTCCTAGGTACTTGATTTTTTTAGTTGCTATTGAAAATGGTATCTTTTTCTTGAGTGTCTCTTCAGTTTGTTCATGTCTAGCATATAGAAACATTACTGACTTATGTGCATTGATCTTGTATCCCACTACTTTGCTAAATTTGTTTATTAGCTCTAGTAGCTGTATCGTCGATTTCTCAGGGTTTTCCAGATATAGGATCATATCATCTGCAAACAATGACAGTTTTACTTCTTCTTTTCCAATTTGGATGTCTTTTATTTCTTTGTCTTGCCGGATTGCCCTGGCTAGCACTTCCAGCACAATGTTGAATAACAGTGGTGACAGCGGGCATCCTTGTCTTGTTCCTGATCTTAGAGGGAAGGCTTTCAGTCTCTCACCATTGAGTACTATGCTGGTTGTGGGTTTTTCATATATGCTCTTTATCATATTGAGGAAATTTCCTTCAATTCCTACCTTTTGAAGTGTTTTTATCAAAAACAGATGTCGGATTTTGTCAAATGCTTTTTCAGCATCTATTGAGATGATCATTTGATTTTTTCCTTTCGAATGGTTAATGTGTTGTAACACGTTGATTGATTTTCTTATGTTGAACCATCCTTGCATGCCTGGAATGAACCCCACTTGGTCATGGTGTATGATTTTTTTAATGTGTCTTTGGATTCGATTTGCAAGTATTTTGTTGAGGATTTTTGCATCTATATTCATTAGGGAGATTGGCCGGTAGTTTTCCTTCTTTGTAGCATCTTTGCCTGGTTTTGGTATTAGATTGATGTTAGCTTCATAAAATGAGTTAGGTAGTGTTCCATTTTCTTCAATGTTTTGAAAGAGTTTAAGTAAGATTGGTGTCAGTTCTTTCTGGAAAGTTTGGTAGCATTGCCCTGTGAAGCCATCTGTCCCTGTGCATTTATTTGTGGGAAGCTTTTTGATGACTTATTGGATCTCTTTGCTTGTGATGGGTTGATTGAGGTCTTCTATTTTTTCTCTGGTCAGTCTAGGTTGTTCGTATGTTTCTAGGAAGTTGTCCATTTCCTCTACATTATCCAGTTTGTTGCCCTACAATTGTTCATAGTATCCTTAAATTTTTTAAATTTCTTTGGGATCTGCAGTTATGTCACCTTTTTCATTCACTATTTTGTTTATATGGGTCTTCTCTCTTTTTGATTTTGTCAGTCTAGCTAGGGGCTTGTCAATCTTGTTGATCTTCTCAAAGAACCAACTTTTGGTGATATTTATCCTCTCTATTGTTTTTTTGTTCTCTATGTCACTTATTTCTGCTTTAATCTTTGTTATTTCTTTTCTTCTACTTGGTTTAGGATTGGTTTGCTGTTCATTTTCTAGCTTCTTCAGTTGATCTATTAGTTCTTTGATTTTTGCTCTTTCTTCCTTTTTAATATATGCGTTTAGTGCTATAATTTTCCCCCTCAGTACTGCTTTTGCTGCATCCCATAGGTTTTGGTGTGTTGTGTTCTCATTTTCATTCGTCTATATATATTTACCAATTTCTGTTGCTATTTCTTCTTTAACCCACTGATTGTTTAGGAGTGTGTTGTTTAACCTCCAGGTATTTGTGAATTTTCTAAGTCTCTGATGGTTATTGACTTCTAATTGTATTCCATTGTGGTCAGAGAATGTGCTTTGAATAATTTCCATCTTTTTAAATTTATTGAGCCTTGTTTTATGTCCCAGCATATGATCTATTCTGGAGAAAGTTCCGTGAGCACTAGAGAAGTATGTGTATCCTGGTGATTTGGGATGTAATGTTCTATATATGTATGTTAAATCTAATTCATTTATCAGATTGTTTAGGTTTTCAATTTCCTTATTGATCTTCTGTCTGGTTGATCTATCTATAGGAGAGAGTGATGTGTTGAAGTCTCCCACAATTATTGTGGAAACATCAATTGCTTCCTTTAGTTTTGCCAGTGTTTCTCTCATGTATTTTGTGGCACCTTGATTGGGTGCATAGACGTTTATGATTGTTATTTCTTTCTGTTGAATTGCCCCTTTTATTAGTATGTAGTGGCCTTCTTTGTCTCTCAAACCATCCCTGCATTTAAAGCCTATTTTATCTGAGATGAATATTGCTACACCTGCTTTCTTTTGGCTGTAGCTTGCATGAAATATTTTTTCCATCCTTTCACTTTCAGTTTCTTTGTGTCCCTGTGTCTAAGATGAGTCTCTTGTATGCAACATATTGATGTTTCATTTTTTTTAATCCATTCTGTGAATCTATATCCTTTAATTGGGGAGTTTAATCCATTTACATTCAACATTACAACCATGAAGGCATTTCTTGAATCAGCCATCTTATCCTTTGGTTTATGTTTGTCATATATATTTTTCCCCTCTATTAATATCCTTTAATGTACCCATACCGAATGTCTTTAGTATTGAACCTTTCTCCAAGTCTCTCTCTCCTTTCTTTGTTTCTCTGTCTGTAGGGCTCCCTTTAGTATCTCCAGCAGGGCAGGTCTCTTGTTAGCAAATTCTCTCAGCATTTGTTTGTCTGTGAAAAATTTAAGCTCTCCCTGAAATTTGAAGGAGAGCTTTGCTGGATAAAGTATTCTTGGTTGGAAATTTTTCTCACCCAGAATTTTAAATATATTGTGCCACTACCTTTTCACCTCCATGGTGGCTGCTGAGTAGTCACTACTTAGTCTTATGTTGTTTCCTTTGTATGTGGTGAATTGCTTTTCTCTTGCTGCTTTCAGAACTTGCTCCTTCTCTTCCGTGTTTGACAGTGTGATCAGAATATGTCTCGGAGTGGGTTTATTTGGATTTATTCTATTTGGAGTTCACTGGGTATTTATGATTTGTGTATTCATGTTGTTTAGAAGATTTGGGAAGTTTTCCACAACAATTTCTTTGAATACTCTTCCTAGACCTTTACCCTTTTCTTCCCCTTCTGGAACACCAATGGGTCTTCTATTCAGACGTTTTATATTGTCTATCATATCCCTGAGGTGCGTTTCGATTTTTTCAATTTTTTCCCCATTCTTTCTTTTGTGCTTTCATTTTCCATTCTGTCATCTTCCAGGTCACTGATTCATTGTTCAGCTTCCTCTAGTCTTGTACTATGAGTATCCAGAATCTTTTTAATTTGGTCAACAGTTCCTTTAATTTCCATAAGATCATCTATTTTTTTATTTAGTCTTGCAGTGTCTTCTTTATGCTCCTCTAGGGTCTTCTTGATATCCTTTGTATCCTGTACTATGGTACCACTGTTCATCTTTAGTTCTTTGATTAGTTGCTCTAGGTACTGTGTGTCTTCTGATATTTTGATTTGGGTGCTTGGGCTTGGGTTATCCATATCATCTGTTGTTTTCATATGCTTTATAATTTTCTGTTGTTTTTGGCCTCTTGGCATTTGCTTAACTTGATAGGGTTCTTTTAGGATTTGTAGACCAACTGAAGTCCTTACCTCTAATTTATCAGATCTACAGCTTGGTGGAGTACACTTTCTCTAACTAACCAGCAGGTGGCATCCACGAGCCACCTGTTCTTCACAAGCCAGTTCTCCTCTGCTTTGCCTTTGCAGTGAGTGGGGGAGTGAGTCTTGTGGGTTCCAACTGGCGTACCAAGCTTGCATGTGTAGTTGGTGTTGTCCGCCTTGTATATGGGGCATGTGTCTGGGTAGTCAGGGAGGGGGGGTTGCTCTAACAATCAAATCTCCCTGGTGTTCCTGGAGTTTTAAAGCTGCTGCAATAGTCTAATCCTTCAATTCAGTCCTGCCACAGTTTGTCTCTGCCACTGACCCACAAGTCCTTGGTATTGGTGTATGGCTCCTGAGACTTGCAAGTGGGTCCCTCTTCCAGGCCATGCACCCCCTGGTCCTCTGTTGAGGGATGACTGTGCTGTGTCACAGGTGAGTGCCATCCCCCCAGGGCAGTTCTGGGCTGCTGGGCTGTGTAGGGAGGCTCCAAGTCTGCTGAACTGATGGCTGAATGGGGCTTTGTTAATTCACACTGCTCCATCTTCCCAACTCTGGGACAGCCAGCTGCGGGTGCAGGGAAGGCTAATGTCCACGCCAAGTTTTGTGGTGTGTGCCTGTTATTTGAAGCACTTCCATCACACTGGATTGTCTGGGGTAGCTCTGGGCTATCGGGCTGGCGATGGGCAGGAGTGTTTCCTGTCCACCAGGATGATGGCTATGAGCGGACGCCCCCCTTTTCTTGGAAAGTTGTGGTGTTTAGTGAATTTTCTCAGCCACTGGATTATTGCTTTTTGTCTCAGAGCTCTCTTAGTTCTGCTCTTGTCTTGACCTGCCCAAATTGTAAGTCTTGGAGGCTTTCTGTATTGGGCTTCTTAGAGTAATTATTTTAGAAAAAGAAAAAAAGATTAAAAAAAAAAAAAGGGCCCTCCTCACAGATCTAATGGGTATTTGAAATGCTAAGAGACAAAGCAGTTAGGGCCATTAAGGAAAGGTCCACAGGGCAGAGAGATCAGTTTTTCTTCGGGATTTGCATATGAGCCTCAGGGCCTGAGCTCTGCCCTTCCCCTTTCTATGTTCACCAGAACTCCAAAACTCCTCCGCTTTTATTTTGGAGTTTTTCTTGCTGTTTTTTTCTATGCCTGTCTCCTCTCTGCTGGGCTGGCTGCTCTCAGATTCTCTGGTGTCTGTTCTCAGTCTATCTATGGTTGGAGTTTGGATCAGTAGAATGAGTTTCCGATAAGAGCTGCCACTGCAGTTCTCCCTTCTCCTTCCCAGCACTGATGGCCCCTTCTCCCACAGGACTGAGCCTGGCAGGGAGGGGCGCGGGTTCCTGGCCACAAAAACTTACAGATTTCACTGATCTCAGCAGTTCGACCTGTTCATGAGTGTTGTATGAAATATGCCCAAAGTCAGATTGCTCTGTGGTGTCCAGTCCACGCAGCTCCTGGCTTTCTACCTACTTTCCTGGAGGAGTAACTAAAACATACAGCTCACCAATCCGCCATCTTGCCCCGCCTCCGGCAATCTTCTTTTATGCAATTTTATTGAGATATAGTCACATAATGTACAATCTTTCAAAGTGTACAATCAATTGTTCACATTATTGTCATATAGTTGTGCATTGATTGCCATAGTCAATCTTTGAACATTTTCATTACTCCAAAAAATAAATACAAATTAAAATAAAAGACTATCTAAAACATCCCCAATCCCCTCCTCCCCCAATTGTTCATTTACTTTTTTAAATATAGTTTTTTTGAGACATATTCACACACCTTACAGTCATCCACAATGTACAATCGATTATTCACAGCACCATCATACATTTGTGTGCTCATCACCAGAATCAGTTTTTGAACCTTTTCCTTACTCCAAAATAAAAATAAAAGGAAAAAAGAACACCTAGATTTTCCATCCCCTCCATCCCACCCTATATTTCATCTAATTTTTGTCCCCATTTTCCCACTTATCTGTCTGTACACTGAATAAAAGGAGTGTGAGCCACAAGGTTTTCATAATCACACAGTCACAACGTGCAAGCTACAAAGTTATATAACCGTCTTCAGAAATCAAGGTCACTGGGTTGCAGTTCAACAACTTTGGGTATTTCCCACTAGCCATTCCAACACACTAAAAACTAAAAGGTGATATCTATATAGCACGTGAGAATACCCTCCAGAGTGAACTCTCAACTCCATTTGAAGTCTCTCAGCCACTGGAACCTTATTTTGTTTCATCTCTCTTCTCCCTCTTGGTCAAGAAGATCCTCTCAATCCCACAGTGCTGGGTCCAGGCTCATTCCCAGGAGTCGTTTCCGGCATTGCCAGGGGGATTTACACCCCTGGGAGTCATGTCCCACATAGAGGGGAGGGCAGTGAGTTCACCTGCCAAATGGGCTTAGAGAGAGAGAGGCCACATCTGAGCAACAAATAGGTTCTCTGGGAGGGACTCCTATGCACAATTATAAGTAGGCTTAGCCTGTCCCTTGCAGCAAAAAACGGCAATCTTAAATTGGGTTTCCATGTTACATCAGGCGTCTTTTGCGGTAAAATTTCATATTCTGAAACCCTCGTCTGTAGGTTAAATCAATGAAATTATATTAAACGTCAAGAAGATGGTATTCAGTCATTCATCTTGTCATTCATTCACTCATTATGTATCTACTGATCACCTGCTAAGTGTCAGGCTCTTTTCTTTACCCTGGAGATACCATAGTGAATTAGACAGAAAAAGTTCCTGCTCTCTGGCACTTTGGTTCATTCTGTTGGGGCATCATGCAATCCAACATCATAGGGTTACAAATGCTCTGTAGGGAATTAAAATATGATGATATGATGGTATCTAGGTGACTACTTTAGTTTGGGTGGTCAAGGATGGCCTCTTTAAGGAGGATATATTTAACCTAAAAATCTGAATTGTAGGAAGGAACGATACATGTAAAGAGCAGGGAAAAGAATGTTAAGGCTGAGGAAATAGCCAGTGCAAAGTCTAGGATATAAAAGAGCTTGGTGGGTTTGAGAAACAGAAAAAAAGTCAGAGTAGCTGGAGCACAGTGGATGCTAGTATAAAATATCAGAGAAAATTCTAGATAGTAACGCTTCTTCAAAGTAGACATTATTGCATTCTAACATTGGAATAGTGCTGATTATGATCCCGAATAAACATCTGACTCTAAAACGAGATTTTGTTGTATGTAACAGACTCAGGAAGGGCCAGTCAAGAAAACAACTGTATTTTCCCATTCATCCTCACAGTCTGTAAACAATAGGTTATATGAGGTAGATTTGACAGCTCAAGGACAGAGATCAGAGGTATTATTTTAAGTATGTCTGGAGTGTTAACAACCCCTAGAACATCAACTTACTGATTTTCTACTCAAAACCAGAGATACTTGAAATCATTGGCACCTTCCAGAGTAGAGGCAGGCAAATAGCAATAAAATAATCCTTTATTATAGTAATAAACTACTGAACTCAGAAATTTCTTATCTAAAAATCTTACAGTTTTTTCAAGCAGTCTTTCTAGTTCTTAGTGCGTGGGCTTAGGAGTCACACAGCTTAGGTTCAAGTTGTGGCTGTTTCATTCTCTGGCTGTATGGCTTTGGGTCAAGTTCTTACCTCTAATAACCTCATTTATTTCATCTGTAATAAGGGTGATAACATACTCATTTAATGGCATTTAGGATAGTTCCTTGCAAACAGTAAGCCCTCAACTATATTGGTTGCCTTTGTTGTTACTACTTTTATTTTTACATCCACCCCCCTGCTCTGCCTGTAAACAATCTTCTGAAAAATGTGTCTCATAAACTTATGTGCAAGATGGTTGCTGATGAAAATCTCTTGCCCTTTAGTGATCACTGGGATACAGGTGGAAGCCACCTGCCATCTGTTGACTAGAATATAATTTCATTACTCTACTTCTTTATTCAGTTCAGCAGCAGAAACTTGCCTCCCCCATCATTTATTTAAAAGAAACAGTTATTGAATGCCTACTGAATTCTAAACCCTGGGCTAAAATGATAATGAAATAATCTTGCCCTCCAAGGAGTTTTAATCTGGCTCTAAACCTTTAAGTCACTAGGAATTGACAAAACATAAACAAACGACAAGAGCACCTTGATACTTTCTGAGCTGTATATTATATAGATGAAACAAGGTGGGACTGATTAATGAACATTTTTTCTGTGCATGCCCTTTATACATGGTGTGTAAATGTGTTTGCTCTTTGGAAAGATTGGAATAGATGATTCATACGACAATGATTTGTGAAGCTGTGATGAGAGAAAATGTACTTTTACTATTATTACACTTTTAATTATTGTCAACAAATTGTCACTGAATGCCTGCAGTGCTAGATACTGGGTGAACAGGAGTGAACAACACAGAAAATAAACACTGCTGCTCCTGGAGATCACAGGCTTAGCTTATTTGGCCTAGGGGTTCAAATCCTGGTTCTGCCTCTTTCCAGAGATATGACTTTGACTTTGGGCAAATTACTTAATTAACATCTCTGTATCTCAGCTTCCCCCTTTGTAAAATGGGAATAAAACCCATTGGATTATTGTGAGGATTCAGTTGGTATATGTAAAATGCTTAGGACAGTGCCGGGAACATAGTGAGTGCTGCGCACGTATTAGTGCAATTATGTCGTCATTACCGTTCAGCACTCTGGTAGTAGGTCCTGTATTAATTCCCCACTATAAAACTGGTCACCAAATCTCCAGGGTGCCACAGTTTCATCTTTAAGAGTAATCAAGGTCCTGGTACCTTTATCCCCTGGGTAGCCTCACCCCTCATTCTCCACATACAAAATATATATGGCCTGTTTTTCAGGACTCTTGAAATATAGACCAGGGTGCTGGTTACCCCCTATAGAGGACAGTTTCTGATTTCTATCTGTGTGTTGCTCACTTTGTTCTCTGCTGGAAGATTGCCTACTTCTTGCCAACCCCATTGTGGTCCTAACTGCCAGTTCTGTCATTGTGGCTGCAGATAACTCTTACTCCCTTCCCTCTTCCCATCTATCATTCTTTGCCTCTTAACACTTTTCCCAAGCTTATTGCCCTCAAAGGCATATGTTTCTAGATCTTCTCTGCCAGTCAGAGAATGCTCTCTCTCTTTCTGCAGGGCCAGTCTATCATTTGCAGTGCACTGGGTAGGGATCTTCAGTGGTTCAGCTCTTCTTGACATAATTCGTGTCAAACAGCGAGTAGCCAACAGGCAGCTGCTGTTCAGGGTCGGTCTCTCCACCCTATCCTATCCCCACTGGGATTATTCCGGAAGCCTTGGTGCAGAGTAATGTAGATGTTCCTGTCTTTTGGGAACACTACTTTCCAGAATACCAGCAATCAGTTTCTCCAACTTACATGAAAATTAACCAATTTCCTTGTGCTTTCTGACTTCCTTTAAGACTCCTCAGTAACAATGAGAGTTGTGTGGGCTGGGGAGTACATTGTACAGGCCTTTATAAGAAGTGATATCCTGTTTCCCGAATGTACCAAAGCATTAATGCCATCTTCATTTGTAGCAGCAGTAGGCAGTCTTTTAGAGTGATGTAAATAGACAGCCATTAGGATAACTGTAAATATTTAATTAGAACATACTTAAAATTCCGTTGGCAAAATAGTAGTTGATTTCTTGAAAACTCCTTAGTTTTTTCATGGCAGTGAAATGATATAGTCCCAAACTGAAAATGGAAGACAATTATTTCAGCTCCTAAAAACCAAAAACAACTTTATTCACATTCCACAGAGCAGTCAGAGAGAAAGGAAAGAATTTTCAAGGTTTCTGGAAGTTGTTATTTTCCTGTTAATGGCTGTTTTCATTAGAAAAGAGACTTTTGGAAATAGTCATGGGATTTTCCTGAAGCCAAATGACTACTGACTAAGAGCATTTCAGGTGTATAGTTAATATGCATTAAAGGTAAAATTCATTTCCCCTTCCTCATATGAAATTCCATTTTGGTTATAGTGAGCTGAGACTCACTTATCATGGCTAGGGGAAGGACCAAGGAACCACCAGCAGTCCTTGAAGTCACTAGAAAACCTAGCTATAGAAGCAAAATCCATAAAAATCTTACATTTGCAGAGTGCCTTTAACTCTTCATAATGCTTTCATATCTATTTAATTCTCTTTGTTGCTTTTTCTGTTAAAACATACAATTAGTATGTGTAGCATCAGTGAGTGTCATGTTATGGAATAAGCATTAGACTTTAATGTCATGCCCCTTCTAGAAAGAACTGGCACACTCAAATAAGGATAAATAATAAGTAGAGGAGGGGTTTATTTCCAGATGGACAACTTGCACTCAATTTAGGATAAATAGAGGAGGGCTTATTCCCAAAGGGATAATTTACAAACATGTGGGTGGGGAGTAAGTGAACCTCAGGGAAGGGCATAATAACCTGGGGGCAGTAAGAGTAGAAGGGTAAAGGACGGATGAAGTTACTAGGACTTGGTGGGAGCTAGTCCTGTATAGAAAGCCACTGTGAATGGAAGAGTGATCCTTAATTGAAGACATAGCCCTTCCAAGTTACCCCTCAAACAGGGATCCAATGTAAGAAATCCTGATCTCCCTCTTCTCCTTTCCTCCAATTTTTGTTGGAGCTCTTTAGCTAGAACCAGTTCAGAGCTAGTGGCATAGGAGTCTTTTGATAGAGTCCATACAGGTTTCCTGGGCCAGAGAGCTGGGAAGAGAAGTGTGGAAATTGGATCTTGAGAGGGAAATGAAAGCTATCTGGCATATTTTATCTCTTTTTCCCACCAACCTCCAAAAGCATGTCCCCAACACAGGAATGCACAAGGTCCCATCAACTACTGTAACATTACTGTATGATATCATTTCAATTATACTCAACATGAAACTAAAATGTTGGCCACCACCAGTATTCTTTACATAGAATAGTGGGGAGAGGAGAAAAGATGCAGTTGATGAACATAAATTATAGCTGCTCCTCACTTTTATATCTGGTAATCACAATTTCCTCCTTCTTCTATACATTCTGTGTTTACCTCATTGTCTGCCGTCACGTTCACTGGCTAGAGTCGTTTTCCAAGTGGGTGACCCAAACCTTCATTCCTGTGAGATCTGAGTCCTTGGTGGTCCTGACTTTATTGGATTGCTGGATTTTTCCCTTGACCAGGACTATTGGGAAGAGAGTATTAAGAGATGCCCAGTGAATTTCCTGAGTTCTTAGCATTTTCCTTGTCCTCATTCTGTAGTAGCAACTCAATTCCCCTGATCATTGGGTACCATTATCCTTACCAGTATAGTGACTTCCTCACCTCCATGTTGGTGTGGGGGCATAAAGAACCCAAAATTTCCTGTGTTAGTTTCTACTTTCAATTAATCAGAAAATGGCATAGGGGAGGCAGGGCAAGATGGCAGACTGGTGAGCTGTAAGTTTTAGTTACTCCTCCAGGAAAGTAGGTAAAAAGCCAGGAACTGCGTGGACTGGACACCACAGAGCAATCTGACTTTGGGCATACTTCATACAACACTCATGAAAATGTCGAACTGCTGAGATCAGCGAAATCTGTAAGTTTTTGCGGCCAGGGGACCCGCGCCCCTCCCTGCCAGGCTCAGTCCCGTGGGAGGAGGGGCTGTCAGCTCCGGGAAGGAGAAGGGAGAACTGCAGTGGTATCCCTTCTCAGAAACTCATTCTACTGATTCATACTCCAACCATAAATAGACTGAGACCAGACACCAGAGAATCTGAGAGCTGCCAGCCCAGCAGAGAGGAGACAGGCATAGAAAAAAAAAAAAAATAACGCGAAAAACTCCAATAAAAGCAGAGGATTTTTGGAGTTCTGGTGAACGCAGAAAGGGGAAGGGCGGAGCTCAGGCCTTGAGGCGCTTATGCAAATCCCGAAGAAAAGCTGATCTCTCTGCCCTGTGGACCTTTCCTTAATGGCCCTGGTTGCTTTGTCTATTAGCATTTCAATAACCCATTAGATCTCTGAGGAAGGCCCTTTTTTTTTTTTTTTTTCTTTTTTAATCCTTTTTTCTTTTTCTAAAACAATTACTCTAAGAAGCCCAATACAGAAAGCTTCAAAGAATTGCAATTTGGGCACGTCAAGTCAAGAGCAGAACTAAGAGAGCTCTGAGACAAAAGGCAATAATCCAGTGGCTGAGAAAATTCACTAAACACCACAACTTCCCAAGAAAAGGGGGGTGTCTGCTCACAGCCACCATCCTGGTGGACAGGAAACACTCCTGCCCATCTCCAGCCCCATAGCCCAGAGCTGCCCCAGACAACCCAGTGTGACGGAAGTGCTTCAATTAACAGGCACACACCACAAAACTGGGCGTGGACATTAGCCTTCCCTGCAACCTCAGCTGAATGTCCCAGAGCTGGGAAGGTGGAGCAGTGTGAATTAACAAAGCCCCATTCAGCCATCATTTGAGCAGACTGGGAGCCTCCCTACACAGCCCAGCAGCCCAGAACTGCCCTGAGGGGACGGCACTCACCTGTGACATAGCACAGTCATCCCTCAACAGAGGACCCGGGGTGCACAGCCTGGAAGAGGGGCCCACTTGCAAGTCTCAGGAGCCATACGCCAATACCAAAGACTTGTGGGTCAGTGGCAGAGACAAACTGTGGCAGGACTGAACTGAAGGATTAGACTATTGCAGCAGCTTTAAAACTCTAGGATCATCAGGGAGATTTGAGTGTTAGGGCCACCACCCCTCCCTGACTGCCCATAAACACGCCCCACATACAGGGCAGGCAACACCAACTACACACGCAAGCTTGGTACACCAACTGAGCCCCACAAGACTCACTCCCCCACCATCAAAAAGGCTAAGCAGGGGAGAACTGGCTTGTGGAGAACAGGTGGCTCGTGGACGCCACCTGCTGGTTAGTTAGAGAAAGTGTACTCCACGAAGCTGTAGATCTGATAAATTAGAGATAAGGACTTCAATAGGTCTACAAACCCTAAAAGAACCCTATCAAGTTCAGCAAATGCCACGAGGCCAAAAACAACAGAAAATTATAAAGCATATGAAAAAACCAGACGATATGGATAACCCAAGCCCAAGCATCCAAATCAAAAGACCAGAAGACACACAGCACCTAGAGCAGCTACTCAAAGAACTAAAGATGAACAATGAGACCATAGTACGGGATACAAAGGAAATCAAGAAGACTCTAGAAGAGCATAAAGAAGACATTGCAAGACTAAATAAAAAAATGGATGATCTTATGGAAATTAAAGAAACTGTTGACCAAATTAAAAAGATTCTGGACACTCATAGTACAAGACTAGAGGAAGTTGAACAACGAATCAGTGACCTGGAAGATGACAGAATGGAAAATGAAAGCATAAAAGAAAGAATGGGGAAAAAAATTGAAAAAATCGAAATGGACCTCAGGGATATGATAGATAATATGAAACGTCCCAATATAAGACTCATTGGTGTCCCAGAAGGGGAAGAAAAGGGTAAAGGTCTAGGAAGAGTATTCAAAGAAATTGTTGGGGAAAACTTCCCAAATCTTCAAAACAACATAAATACACAAATCATAAATGCGCAGCGAACCCCAAATAGAATAAATCCAAATAAACCCACTCCGAGACATATACTGATCACACTGTCAAACACAGAAGAGAAGGAGCAAGTTCTGAAAGCAGCAAGAGAAAAGCAATTCACCACATACAAAGGAAACAGCATAAGACTAAGTAGTGACTACTCAGCAGCCACCATGGAGGCGAGAAGGCAGTGGCACGATATATTTAAAATTCTGAGTGAGAAAAATTTCCAGCCAAGAATACTTTATCCAGCAAAGCTCTCCTTCAAATATGAGGGAGAGCTTAAATATTTCACAGACAAACAAATGCTGAGAGAATTTGCTAACAAGAGACCTGCCCTACTGGAGATACTATAGGGAGCCCTACAGACAGAGAAACAAAGAAAGGACAGAGAGACTTGGAGAAAGGTTCAGTACTAAAGAGATTCGGTATGGGTACAATAAAGGATATTAATAGAGAGAGGGGAAAAATATGGCAAACATAAACCAAAGGATAAGATGGCCGATTCAAGAAATGCCTTCACGGTTATAACGTTGAATGTAAATGGATTAAACTCCCCAATTAAAAGATATAGATTCGCAGAATGGATCAAAAAAAATGAACCATCAATATGTTGCATACAAGAGACTCATCTTAGACACAGGGACACAAAGAAACTGAAAGTGAAAGGATGGAAAAAAATATTTCATGCAAGCTACAGCCAAAAGAAAGCAGGTGTAGCAATATTAATCTCAGATAAAATAGACTTCAAATGCAGGGATGTTTTGAGAGACAAAGAAGGCCACTACATACTAATAAAAGGGGCAATTCAGCAAGAAGAAATAACAATCGTAAATGTCTATGCACCCAATCAAGGTGCCACAAAATACATGAGAGAAACACTGGAAAAACTAAAGGAAGCAATTGATGTTTCCACAATAATTGTGGGAGACTTCAACACATCACTCTCTCCTATAGATAGATCAAAAAGACAGAAGACCAATAAGGAAATTGAAAACCTAAACAATCTGATAAATGAATTAGATTTAACAGACATATACAGGACATTACATCCCAAATCACCAGGATACACATACTTTTCTAGTGCTCATGGAACTTTCTCCAGAATAGATCATATGCTGGGACATAAAACAAGCCTCAATAAATTTAAAAAGATTGAAATTATTCAAAGCACATTCTCTGACCACAATGGAATACAATTAGAAGTCAATAACCATCAGAGACTTAGAAAATTCACAAATACCTGGAGGTTAAACAACACACTCCTAAACAATCAGTGGGTTAAAGAAGAAATAGCAAGAGAAATTGCTAAATATATAGAGACGAATGAAAATGAGAACACAACATACCAAAACCTATGGGATGCAGCAAAAGCAGTGCTAAGGGGGAAATTTATAGCACTAAACGCATATATTAAAAAGGAAGAAAGAGCCAAAATCAAAGAACTAATGGATCAACTGAAGAAGCTAGAAAACGAACAGCAAACCAATCCTAAACCAAGTAGAAGAAAAGAAATAACAAGGATTAAAGCAGAAATAAATGACATCGAGATCAAAAAAACAATAGAGAGGCTAAATATCACCAAAAGTTGGTTCTTTGAGAAGATCAACAAGATTGACAAGCCCCTAGCTAGACTGACAAAATCAAAAAGAGAGAAGACCCATATAAACAAAATAATCAATGAAAAAGGTGACATAACTGCAGATCCTGAAGAAATTAAAAAAATTATAAGAGGATACTATGAACAACTGTATGGCAACAAACTGGATAATGTAGAGGAAATGGACAATTTCCTGGAAACATATGAACAACCTAGACTGACCAGAGAAGAAATAGAAGACCTCAACCAACCCATCACAAGCAAAGAGATCCAATCAGTCATCAAAAATCTTCCCACAAATAAATGCCCAGGGCCAGATGGCTTCACAGGGGAATTCTACCAAACTTTCCAGAAAGAACTGACACCAATCTTACTCAAACTCTTTCAAAACATTGAAGAAAATGGAACACTACCTAACTCATTTTATGAAGCTAACATCAATCTAATACCAAAACCAGGCAAAGATGCTACAAAAAAGGAAAACTACCGGCCAATCTCCCTAATGAATATAGATGCAAAAATCCTCAACAAAATACTTGCAAATCGAATCCAAAGACACATTAAAAAAATCATACACCATGACCAAGTGGGGTTCATTCCAGGCATGCAAGGATGGTTCAACATAAGAAAATCAATCAATGTATTACAACACATTAAAAACTCGAAAGGGAAAAATCAATTGATCATCTCAATAGATGCTGAAAAAGCATTTGACAAAATCCAACATCCGTTTTTGATAAAAACACTTCAAAAGGTAGGAATTGAAGGAAACTTCCTCAACATGATAAAGAGCATATATGAAAAACCCACAGCCAGCATAGTACTCAATGGTGAGAGACTGAAAGCCTTCCCTCTAAGATCAGGAACAAGACAAGGATGCCCGCTGTCACCACTGTTATTCAACATTGTGCTGGAAGTGCTAGCCAGGGCAATCCGGCAAGACAAAGAAATAAAAGGCTTCCAAATTGGAAAAGAAGAAGTAAAACTGTCATTGTTTGCAGATGATATAATCTGATATCTAGAAAACCCTGAGAAATCAACGATACACCTACTAGAGCTAATAAACAAATTTAGCAAAGTAGCGGGATACAAGATTAATGCACATAAGTCAGTAATGTTTCTATATGCTAGAAATGAACAAACTGAAGAGACACTCAAGAAAAAGATACCATTTTCAATAGCAACTAAAAAAAATCAAGTACCTAGGAATAAACTTAACCAAAGATGTAAAAGACCTATACAAAGAAAACTACATAACTCTACTAAAAGAAATAGAAGGGGACCTTAAAAGATGGAAAAATATTCCATGTTCATGGATAGGAAGGCTAAATGTCATTAAGATGTCAATTCTACCCAAACTCATCTACAGATTCAATGCAATCCCAATCAAAATTCCAACAACCTACTTTGCAGACTTGGAAAAGCTAGTTATCAAATTTATTTGGAAAGGGAAGATGCCTCGAATTGCTAAAGACACTCTAAAAAAGAAAAACGAAGTGGGAGGACTTACACTCCCTGACTTTGAAGCTTATTATAAAGCCACAGTTGCCAAAACAGCATGGTACTGGCACAAAGATAGACATATAGATCAATGGAATCGAATTGAGAATTCAGAGATAGACCCTCAGATCTATGGCCGACTGATCTTTGATAAGGCCCCCAAAGTCACTGAACTGAGCCATAAAGTTCTTTTCAACAAATGGGGCTGGGAGAGTTGGATATCCATATCCAAAAGAATGAAAGAGGACCCCTACCTCACCCCCTACACAAAAATTAACTCAAAATGGACCAAAGATCTCAATATAAAAGAAAGTACCATAAAACTCCTAGAAGATAATGTAGGAAAACATCTTCAAGACCTTGTATTAGGCGGCCACTTCCTAGACTTTACACCCAAAGCACAAGCAACAAAAGAGAAAATAGATAAATGGGAACTCCTCAAGCTTAGAAGTTTCTGCACCTCAAAGGAATTTCTCAAAAAGGTAAAGAGGCAGCCAACTCAATGGGAAAAAATTTTTGGAAACCATGTATCTGACAAAAGACTGATATCTTGCATATACAAAGAAATCCTGTAACTAAATGACAATAGTACAGACAGCCCAATTATAAAATGGGCAAAAGATATGAAAAGACAGTTCTCTGAAGAGGAAATACAAATGGCCAAGAAACACATGAAAAAATGTTCAGCTTCACTAGCTATTAGAGAGATGGAAATTAAGACCACAATGAGATACCATCTAACACCAGTTAGAATGGCTGCCATTAAACAAACAGGAAACTACAAATGCTGGAGGGGATGTGGAGAAATTGGAACTCTTATTCATTGTTGGTGGGACTGTATAATGGTTCAGCCACTCTGGAAGTCAGTCTGGCAGTTCCTTAGAAAACTAGATATAGAGCTACCATTCGATCCAGCGATTGCACTTCTCGGTATATACCCGGAAGATCGGAAAGCAGTGACACGAACAGATATCTGCACGCCAATGTTCATAGCAGCATTATTCACAATTGCCAAGAGATGGAAACAACCCAAATGTCCTTCAACAGATGAGTGGATAAATAAAATGTGGTATATACACACGATGGAATACTATGCGGCAGTAAGAAGGAACGATCTCGTGAAACATGACAACATGGATGAACCTTGAATACATAATGCTGAGCGAAATAAGCCAGGCACAAAAAGAGAAATATTATATGCTACCACTAATGTGAACTTTGAAAAATGTAAAACAAATGGTTTATAATGTAGAATGTAGGGGAACTAGCAGTAGAGAGCAATTAAGGAAGGGGGAACAATAATCCAAGAAGAACAGATAAGCTATTTAACGTTCTGGGGATGCCCAGAAATGACTATGGTCTGTTAATTTCTGATGGATATAGTAGGAACAAGTTCACAGATATGTTGCTATATTATGTAACTTTCTTGGGGTAAAGTAGGAACATGTTGGAAGTTAAGCAGTTATATTAGGTTAGTTGTCTTTTTCTTACTCCCTTGTTATGGTCTCTTTGAAATGTTCTTTTATTGTATGTTTGTTTTCTTTTTAACTTTTTTTTTTTCATACAGTTGATTTAAAAAAGAAGGGAAAGTTAAAAAAAAAAAAAAAGAAAAAAGGAAAACAAGGAAAAAAAAAAAAAGATGTAGTGCCCCCTTGAGGAGCCTGTGGAGAATGCAGGGGTATTCGCCTACCCCACCTCCATGGTTGCTAACATCACCACAGACATAGGGGACTGGTGTTTTGATGGGTTGAGCCCTCTACCATAAGTTTTACCCTTGGGAAGACGGTTGCTGCAAAGGAGAGGCTAGGCCTCCCTATATTTGTGCCTAAGAGTCTCCTCCTGAATGCCTCTTTGTTGCTCAGATGTGGCCCTCTCTCTCTGGCTAAGCCAACTTGAAAGGTGAAATCACTGCCTTCCCCCCTACGTGGGATCAGACACCCAGGGGAGTGAATCTCCCTGGCAACGTGGAATATGACTCCCGGGGAGGAATGTAGACCCGACATCGTGGGACGGAGAACATCTTCTTGACCAAAAGGGGGATGTGAAAGGAAATGAAATAAGCTTCAGTGGCAGAGAGATTCCAAAACGAGCCGAGAGATCACTCTGGTGGGCACTCTTACGCACACTTTAGACAACCCTTTTTAGGTTCTAAAGAATTGGGGTAGCTGGTGGTGGATACCTGGAACTATCAAACTACAACCCAGAACCCATGAATCTCGAAGACAGTTGTATAAAAATGTAGCTTATGAGGGGTGACAATGGGATTGGGAAAGCCATAAGGACCAAACTCCACTTTGTCTAGTTTATGGATGGATGTGTAGAAAAGTAGGGGAAGGAAACAAACAGACAAAGGTACCCAGTGTTCTTTTTTACTTCAATTGCTCTTTTTCACTCTAATTATTATTCTTGTTATTTTTGTGTGTGTGCTAATGAAGGTATCCGGGATTGATTTAGGTGATGAATGTACAACTATGTAATGGTACTGTAAACAATCGAAAGTACGATTTGTTTTGTATGTCTGCGTGGTATGTGAATATATCTCAATAAAATGATGATTAAAAAAAAAAAATGGCATAGGGTTTTCCTGGTGGAAGCATTATTCCCTTGGTCACTAGAACCTTTGGACCCATGAAGCCCAAGATCTTGGGGGCATGAAGCTCGAATTCTTCAAGTGGGCTAGTGGATGTAAAAGTAAGATGGGATACTTTCATCTTCACCTCTTTGTTCTTGGATCTGTGCATCCTCTATATGGAAGATGGCATCATACATTTGGCTGCTGGTTTAATGCATCTATCCACACCCTATAGGCAGAACTTCAGCTTTTCAGGATGTTATCTCTTGGCCTGCACCCAGATGAGCCTTCAGCAGAGCATTCCACAGTTTTATCAAGCTAATTTCTTCTAGATTAGGGTGCAAATGACATGACTGGTGAATTCTGTGGGTTGAGCCCATTTCCTCACTTCTTTTGATGAAAAATAGTTTGGAGGCAATTTGTACCACGGCCTCTAGTGCTAGCAGAAGCACTGAAGGCAGGGAAGGCATATCATAAGTGGCTGTCCTTGTGAGTGCAAGGAATATCCCCACTATGATGGGAACAATTCAGTGTAATCATCCTGTTACCACACATAGCTAGCTAGCTCCCTGCGCTCCATGGGGTAATGCTGCCTTTTTAGGGACTCTGCTCTGACTTTGACTTTTGACAGGCTGGGCCATCTTCAGTGCTGGTCAACACTGGTAGGGGAAGAGAATGCTGAATCTATGAATAGCTTCCCTCCCCATTACCATGGACCCTTTGTGTATGGGCCTGTTAAGCAAACATTCGGATGGCTGATGAAGGAGACTGGGTGACATTTATAATAGGTCTTCTTGTTCACTTGATTACTGAGGTTATCCTATGTGGATAACCTCTTATGAGGTTCATACTCTGTGCTTATTACAAGAATTCATCTATATATTTCTTTCCATATCTCTTTGTCACCAATTTTCTAATTTTGTTCTTTGCAAGTCTCGGACCAACTGGCCAACTCTTTGGCACCCACCCAAGAGTTAGTGTAGATCTACACTTCAGGTCAGATCTTCTACAGGAAGTCGAGAATCAGATATTCCAGTCAAAGTTCTGGCTACTTGGAAGATTTCCCTTTATTTCTGTATTTTAGGTCCATTGTTAGTAAGGTTGGATAGCTGGCTGGTGCTGGCATAACCTACAAACCTATCCTCAGTTATCTGGTCATAGGGAACTCCCCATGCACACTTAGGCTTAGATACCATGAATCATCGGCTATTGCAAGTTACTTGTGCCAACAAGGCCAGTGTTTTCCCATTCTTGAATATACCACTTCCATTTAATAATGGAGTGCTGACTGAATATCTGATTTTACTGTTTTTTGGATTGGGTAACATCCAGTTCATGGTAGGCAGTTCAGATCACAAGTATACTTCATGATCTATGGAAAAATCAGTCTCCACAAGGGCCCAGGAGCAAACCAGGGGCAGCTTTTGTAAAAGAGAATAGTTATTGCAGAAGAGGACATGACTATACTCTAAAATCCTAAGGATCTGCGCTGTGGTTCTCTGATTACAGCTTGCCAGAGGCTCCTTATGGCATTTCTGTCTGCCATAGACACTTCCAATTCCATTGGGTCTGCTGGGTCATAAAGACTCAAGTGGCAAGAAAGTTTGCAATATAGCTGTCCTGGCAGGGCCCTTTTATATTCTGGGCTTCACTCAAAAATGCAGCCCGTCTTATGAGTAAACCATGCCCCATTTCCCACGTTCCATAAATATATGAGAAACACAATTAAACAATCCTGTTTTTTGCATCTGTTTCCCATGGCCTCTTAAAGCACCAAGTATTGTGTCAGTTAGTGTTTCATCAGGAAACAGCACATTCAAATTAGGATAATTTGAAAAGGGCTTATTTGTAAGGTGTGAACAAGGTGTACAAGAACCACCATGGGTGATGCATGAGCCGGGGACCAGTAATGGCAAAATTGTTACCACCCCTAGACCTAAAAGGTGGAGGGAAAAGAGTTCCTAGAACCTGGAAAGAAAGGCCACAAATGGGGGCCAGAAGAAAAAATACTTGGACCTCCCCAGCTCTGTCAGGTCTCCCCAATGGCCAATCCCAAATAGACAGTGGAGGACAAGGAGCCTCATTTGAAAGTGCTTGTGTGTGCAAGATCTTACTCTTTTATATCTTTAAGATTCTTTTCCTCCCAACACCCAATCAACTCTCTGATTCATATACTTATTAACTCAGATTTCATACTTTTCACAGTGAGTTTGTTACTGTCTGGCTATTTAATCTCCTGACTCTTTCATACACCTTTGAGCATCAGCAGCTGGGCTTTCTCCAAGAGCATATTTATGTGCAAGTTCATGCATCCTTGTTAAAATTTTTCCTCATTTCTTTTGAACAAGTCTCTGTCTCACCTCTCACTTTTCTAAAGCTCTTTTATTGTAGATTTATTTTTTCTCCAATAAGCTTGGTCAGTAGGCTCCTGAATGTGTTAATAAGACAAAAGTTTTTGCTTGCATACTTTTCTCTTAGGTAGTTTTTATTTTTTTCTTCTTTTAATAATGCTGTGTTCATCAGCACTTTGTTAGATAAAATGTTCTATGTGACATAATAATAAACATTCATGGAGCACTTATTTATGAGCATTATCTCATTTAATCCTAACAACCATCCTATGAGTTTGGTACTATTAACTTCTCTATTCTACAGATGAAGAAGCGAAAGCTCAGAGATACCAAGTAACTTTCCCAAAGTCACAGAACTATTAAATAGCAGAACTGTTATTCAAACCTGATGCCAAGACCTGTGCACTTTAATCATGAAGCTAGCCTGCCTTCTATGGTGCTTTCCTTAAATCTCACACCCTGCCCCCCTTTATTTGCAGTCTCTTTAAACAGTATTTTCTTCTTTTCATTTATATTGCATTATTTCTGTTTTATGGGCAGATTTTACATATTTCTTTGCATCTAATTTTCCTTATTGGTTTGTAGCCACTTATGCTTCTTTTTGCCATCTTCATTGTGTGTTTTGGGGGCTTTCTGCTTACATTTTTGGTTTGATTTTCTTTTGAACAGAGCTCTCCCTTTGGCATAATCCTTTCCACAAGGCACATAGTATGTGGGATTTAACTTTTCCCTGCAATGATTTTTCACTTTCACCTTGTTATCAATAAAACATAAAGACAATAAACCGTAAACACATTTTTCCTTAATCACAATTCGCCTTAGCTTCCCCCAGTGCAGAATGGGGGCTGTCTGTGCTCATGCTGCTACCTGGAGCCATTAAACAAACAAAAAAGGAGAACTTCAGTGAGGCATTTCACCCTCTCAGAGGGAAACCATGCACAATTCAATGCCAGCAAAACCCAGCAGGCTGCCTGTTTCACCACCTTCACCTTGTTCTCCAGTAACTCCCCAGGTCCTCGCTGGTTCACTTTTTGTTTTTTGTCACCTCCCTATTTCCCCATCATGGGTTTATTGTTTTGTTTTCTGAGTATTAAAATAATACATAATGAGTGCAAAAAATCCAGAACATCTAGAAAAAAAGAGAAGAAAATTATCTAGAATATATCTCCCAGAAAGAACTAGGATAAATCTTTTTGTATATATTCTTCCAGATATATTTGGAACTCAGAACATCACGTATTATAATAATGATTTTTGTTTTTACAAAAAGGTGTCCAACGCCGGACATGCTATTTGATAAATTTTTTTCGAAACACTATATTTTGGGTATTGTGAAAACATAGATATTCATCATCTATACTACCCTGCATAGTACTTCACTACAGGGATAAACCATTTCTAGAATCCATATCCTACTGTAGGATGGCCAAATCATTTCTGTGTCCCCTCCACCTCCTCGTCTTCCTCCTCCTCACCCTTCTTCTCACCATCTTCTTACTCTTCCTCCATTCTGTCCTCTATTCTTCCTCTGATTCCTCTTCCTTCTCCTTTTTGCTTAATTTTAAACTGTTTCAATGAATCCTCTTGCTTTCTTCATTTTAATTTACTTTATACATTTTAATTCATTCATGTCTTCATTTTATCTTAGTACTTTTTTTTTCTTATTTTTTTTTTTACCTTTTGCTTTCTTCCCCTCCAAATTTATGTTGGGATTCCCCCTAGTCTCCCCTTTACTTTTAGAACTTTGCTGCATCATATCCTTTCTCCTTCCATTCTGATGACTCTGTTCTTTGCTTTGGACTCTCATTTCCATTAACAACCAAGGTGAGAGGTGTTAAGAGCCTAGCTGAAGATTATTACAGTAATTGTTGTCAGAGCCAGGCTAGAACTCAGTTCTCTTGTACTTCAGACATGTAGACTTGTCACTAAATTGAGTGTTCTCCTTAGGGTTGATGATAGAAATATCTTCACATTTACGGTCCAAGTCAAACAAGGAAGCAAGAAAGCGAGCAAGCAAATAAAACAAACTTTAGAAAAAGGACTAGAGACTTGAATTTAGTGTTCTCTTTGCCTTATGGTTTAGTTACAGGTGAATTGTGAATCTTTGCCTTATGGTTTAGTTACAGGTGAATTGTGAAAGAACTCTGTGAATGTTTGCCTTCTTTGGTTTGTTCTAAAACTATTGAAATGTGTAACAGTTAATCTACCCAGCAGTATCATATCTTACCTAAATTCATAGAGCTGATATGAGGCATGATAAATAGACTCAATAATATCTGTACTGAGAAGTAATAGAATCATGCCTGATATACCCATTTAATTTCCTTTGTGGAATTAAGAGCGTTTGTATACAGTCTCAGGTAGTCTTATAGTCTTTTCTTTAAATCATCACAAGTAAATAAGGAAATTATAAATATGTGATTAGGGTAAACCAAGTTGGAATATGAAAATGACCATTTTGATTAAAAATGGCTATTATATATATTTTATACAGTAAATTTTGACAAAGCCCAAGTTACTACCTCTAATGGTTTTTCCCATTTTTCCATGACCACCTTTATTTCTCTTTTGGCTTTTTCCTCTGGGGCATTTCTTACCCAAGCCACCCATCTGACATGGGTGAGATCATTATTGTTTCTTATCTTGTGCATTTAAGATATATCTCTAAAGTAAGAAGACATTTTAAGATGAAATGAAGTTATTTTCATGTAAATGAGATTTGCTATTGAAAATAAGGAGACTAAAGACTTATTCCAACATTTCTTCAATTGTTTAGGTTTTTGTGGGGGGGAGGAGTTTTCCTTGTGAATAGCCTTCAGATCCTATTACAAACAAAAACATCCTCCTCCCCCTGTAAGTTTGGAGTATTGCTAAAAAAGCCCCTTACTTGCTGTGTATTCCTGGACAATTTCAGCAACTTTTTTATACTTTAGTTTCCTCGACTGTAAAATGGTGATAATGGTAATATTTATCTCATAGAATTGCTCTGAAGGGCAAATAAACTAAGTGTTTAAAGTGTTCAGAACAGCGCCTGGCACATAATAAATACTATATGTCTTTTGCTCTTATTGTTTATATTTGTACTACTAATGGCTACCAACTACTACTGCTACAGCTGTTACTACTACTATTACCGGTCCCCACTTTTTGCGTGGACACTCAATTTATTCACCCTGTTTTTTTCCATATTAACTTAAGAATTTATTGACTCTAAATAACTTTTGACTGAATATACAAAACTACCCCCATAGATAAAGATTTGCCACTAATGAAACAGTGAAAAAAGTTATTGCAAAATCTAAAGTCAATTCTTAAAGAACTGTCCAAAAAATGTTTTGAGCAATGAAAGCAATGTTGGATTAAGTGTAAAGCCTCTCAGGTGATTTCTCTGAAGGAAGCACCTCTCATCTGGATAAATATTGCACATTAAAAAAAAAAAATCAGCCAATACTTTGTATTGTTTCTCCAAGGTATATAAGCTTCTTGAAGACAGAAGCTGCATGTTCCACTTCTTAGTATTTCCCATGGCATCAGGCACAGTGTTTTATAGATTGTCGATGTTCCATAAATATGTCAATTGGCTGCTTAGGTAGAGTTGAGGAGAGGAAAATTAGGAATAAAATGTTCCGCAGTTAATTGCAAACTGCTACCCTACTTAAAAATGAATTTGCACTTTATTATCTTTCTCTACAGTTTCTGGTAAATACTTTAGCTGACAATTTATTATTTGATTTTATAGAAATTTGTAAATTTTTATGGAAATATATTCCTAACAAAATGTACATTGTAGGATTTTCTATTTTTATTTTTGTTTTAAACAGAAAGAAGTCTATTCCAACCTCATTTAAAGAAATTTAATTGAAGATTTAAAATTTAGACCTGGTAGGGACCACATCGATATGACCTAAATACCAGACACAGTCCCTGGAACTTAACAGTGGAAATTTAATAAATTGTTGCAAAATAAATGGATCATTTAACACATTATCTTCATTGCACAGTTGAAGAAACTGAGGCCAAGATAATTTGCAAGAATAAAGGTCTCTTGATTTCATCATGCTTTAAATGTGGATTTCACATTTCAATTGAAATATGGAAAGGAGTTTAAAATTTGTCTTTGAATCACTTATTTTAAAGTATATGAGTAAATCAAATTCTTAGATTATTATTTGTTGTATTTTAGGAAATCAGTACTAAAAATTTGTTCATACAAGTCAAAAGATTGTTTTAAGGAGAAACTAAAGCAAAGTGTCTTTAAGTTAACTCTTATTCAAGGTGTGTCAATTGATTCATTTCCTTTCTCCCTACTTCCAATTTTCTTTTCTCTACTTTATGTTATTAGAGGCTCCTATCCACTATGGAAGACTTTATGTTGGAACTACTTGTCTCTGTCAAGACATTCCCCATCTCATACATCTCTCTCTCTTTTAGACTTTCAAGACATTTTGTTATCACATTGACCGATCTGCTATTTTACAGGATGGAAAAAGGGAGTCAAGTTCATGTACCTGTTTGAAGGTGTCCAACCTGTCAAAAATAGGGACGATAGCCTGGATGGTGACACTCTGTGATGCGCTCCACAATTTCATCGATGGACTGGCGATCGGGGCGTCTTTCACCTTGTCTCTTCTCCAGGGACTCAGCACGTCTATAGCAATCCTGTGTGAGGAGTTTCCTCACGAGTTAGGTAAGCGTCTCTGCTCATATTGTAAAAGTCACTTTCCTTCTTGGTGGAATGTCACAGTTCAGCTGACAAGCTCTTAAAAGCTTGCTGGGTTATCAAAATGGAGGAGCCCTTTTTGGACATTGACTATCTTTTCTCTCATTAAAAAGTGTGAAAACTATTCACTTAATATTTTCTTCTTCTAGGGGACTTTGTGATCCTACTCAATTCAGGGATGAGCACTCGACAAGCTTTGCTATTTAACTACCTTTCGGCGTGTTCCTGCTACATTGGGCTAGCTTTTGGCATTTTGGTGGGCAACAATTTTGCCCCAAATATTATATTTGCACTCGCTGGAGGCATGTTCCTCTATATTTCTCTGGCAGATATGGTAAGAAATTTAAAAATTTTATTTTGCTTTGATTTAAAATTTAGAAATGAACATCTGGGGTTTGAGTTGAATAAGGGTGACCTGCTTTCCACAGTGTGGAAGGCCTTTCTGTTGTAATTTAGAATATTCTCAACAGATAACTATTCTTGAGTTGTTTGCACTAATAGCAATTTGAAAGTGACTTCCACTGATTCTTTAATCTATGGTTTTATTGACTGGTAATAAAATGATTTATATGTGCTGAATTAGAGATATGTTCCCAGGTCTCCTTTTGCCTTGTGTTGGGTAAATCTTGTCTTCTCTTATAGTATGCCCCCAAAGGATTTTTTTTCCCCCTTTTGTGAGGATGTCACATTTGGAAGAGGAATAACTTGTTGGGGGTATATAGCATATTATTATTTCAAAGATCTAAGCAGTAAAAAGCCTTTTGGGTTAAACTAAAACTGATAAATGAAAATTGGTAAAATTAAAATTGGACAACATTTATTTGGATCAGTATATATTTATATCTCTGGTGCATCTGTCTTTATCTCTGTGTGTATGAGTGTGTGTGTGTGTTTGTAAGAGAAGGAGTATCAGTGGTCTTGTGCATTTTCAAATGAATTGTGGACAGCTTTCCATAAAATGAAAATGTGCAAATTGTGTGAAAAGGAACTTTTTCTTTGCATTTGGAATTGAGCATGTATTACATACATAATTTAATAATTTGATTTCCTTCACCTGCATTCTTGTCTCCAAACAGTGACTGTCTAGTACTGTTTATTGTTTTGTGCAGACCCATATAAGAGTAAGGATTTCATCGCTGAGAACCACCGCTGCACATATGTGTGTGCATGTGTGTGTGTGTGTGTGTGTATTTCCACCCCACTCCCCACAGAATTATTGTTGCACCCTATCTGTATTCTAGGTCATCATTTTTCTCTTCTCTGACTAAGGACAGAATCTATTAGAGTTGTTCAATATAAAGAAATGATAATGATAAAGATACCGTGTATACTTATAGCAGATTTGCTTTTTTTCCAAACGTTTTCACATCTGTCACCAATTTTACCCTAGCAAAACTTTCCTTAAATCAGGCACATGACTTGACTGTGAATTCTTAGTATCTCTCAGAGCTTTGGTACAGTGCACCACAGCATCTATAACAAATTATTTTGGAATATGGTTTGGAAAGTTGGCATTTACAGATCTTCTCATGTAACCTTTTCAGTAGAAATTATCTGCTGAGAAAGGACAGATTTTAAGCACAGGACTTGCTTGGGGTTTTAGTTGCTTTCATTGCAATGAGATTATTACAGTCTTGTATCCTAGAATAGTGCATAATTTATTCAAAGGCCTTATGTTTTTGCATAGGTAGAATAAGCAGAAGGAAACAGATTAAAGAGATTAGGAATTAAGTGTAAATAAAAATATGTTTAATCAGCTACTATCTATTGATATTTCTGTGCCAGGTCCAGAAATCTGTAAGGCCCTGGGGACTCTAGAGTGAACTAAATATGCACAGTCCTTCGATATTGGGCTTTCTACCCAGAAAGAGGGGAACCAGAACTTAAACCAAAAAAAAAAAAAAAAAAAAAAAAAAAAAGTATGCAGATAACCAAATAATTACAAGTAATAGAAAAGCTCTGAAAGAAAAGGAAAGGCAATATATATGATGAGATATGATAATGGAATCTAGCGTCAGCGTGCAGACTAAGGGAAGCCTTCCTAAGATATGCTTTATGCTTAGATCTGAGGATTTAGCCCACTGAAACACTGGAGTGAGAAGAGACCAGGTATGGCACGTCCGAAGATTTTGAGGTAGGAAGGAGCTGGATGCATTTGAGAGCCTGAAAGAAAGTTGATGTGGATGAGAGCAAGGGAGAGAGTGAGCTGGAGAGAGAGAGAGAATGAGAGGGAGGGAGAGAATGAGGTAAATCCCTCAGATTTACATAGTTAGAGAACACTATTTCAGTACTTTGACTCTTGTTGATAGCTAATGGGGCTAGAGATCCTTGCTGTGCTATCTATACTAAAATATTCAAATATCTGTAATAAATGATCATTTTACCCTGAGAAATCTATAAATGACTGTTCTATGTTTTACCACAAGATGGCATCAGTTATCTATTTCTCTCTTTTAGTTTCAAGAGATGAACGATATGCTGAGAGAAAAGGTAACTGGAAGAAAAACGGATTTCACCTTCTTCATTATTCAGAATGCTGGGATGTTAACTGGATTCACAGCCATTCTGCTCATTACTTTGTTTGCAGGAGAAATTGAATTGGAGTAATAGGAAATGAAATGGTGTTGTTAATGAAGGCATTTAATAAATAATACTAATTAAAAAAAAAAAATCTCCAAAGGGATTTTTAAGCAGATCCTGTTTGTTTTCAACTGTAGGCCAAGAAAACGAATTATTGGTATCAGATCTGTTAAATAGGCCATGTTTGTTGTTTAAAATGCTTCAAAATGTTTTTAGTTCCACTTCAAACTGCCTGGTCTATGTGATCTTTGGTCAGTATCCACTTTTCCATGTTTCATGCATGTTAGAAAACCGTCTTGAAGCAAGAGATGTGCATTCTACAATCACTCAGAAACAAAGACCCCGAAAAAAATACAAGCCAGGTCATGTAAGCCTTTGGAATTCCATGGTAGGATCAAAGTTGAAGTGCTTCAGAGCGATTTAGCTTCAATTAATTTGTTCTAGTGTTTTAAGGGCAAGGATGTGAAAATGTGGAAGAGAATCAAAATGTATACAATGCAGATATAAATGATTCCAAGGCCTTAAAGAACTGAAGAAAGAAAGATTGCTCACAGTTTTTTTTGCTGTTTTATATTTCAGTTAGGCACTTGTAGGATTGTTTAAAACAATATGAATTATGAAATCAATAAAGTTTTGTTAGCCTTACTAAGTTCAGCCTTTGTCTGATGCTTTATCTCTAAGTGTTTACTCTAGCAGAGTCCTTAAAAAAACAGAATTTCTTTTTAATAATTTATGTTGTGGTTTGGTCCATTACAGATGGCAGTACAGTATGTAAAGCTGGTGAAAACTCAGTTTCAGGGTACAATGTGTTTGTTTTGTAAAGGTGAGGAATTTGTTGGTTTGGAGAAAGAAACTGAATGAAATTTTAAGCAATTTAATTTTTTTAATTAAAGTCAGTTTTATTGAGATATATTCACATACCATACAATCATCCATGTGTACAATCAACCTGTCACAGTACCATCATATAGTTATGCATCCATCACCCCAAACTATTTTTGAACATTTTCATTACACCAGAATCAGAATAAGAATAAAAAATAAAAGTAAAAAAGAACACCCAAATCATCCCCCCATCCCACCCTATTTTTCATTTAGTTTTTGTCCCATTTTCCCACTCGTCCATCCATACACTGGATAAAAGGAATGGGATCCACAAGGCTTTCACAGTCACACTGTCATCCCTTGTAAGCTGCAATCCTACACAATCATCTTCAAGAGTCAAGGCTACTGAGTTGAAGTTTGATAGTTTCAAGTATTTACTTCTAGCTATTTCACGGCACTAAAACCCAAAAAGGGTTATCTATATAGTGCATAAGAATGCCCACCAGAGTGACTGCTCGACTCCATTTGAAATCTCTCAGTCGTGGAAACTTTGTTTCGTTTCATTTTGCATCCCCTTTTGGTAAAGAAGATGTTCTCAGTCCCATTGTATAGGGTCCAGATTCATCCCTGTGAGTCATATCCCAAGTTTCCAGGGAGATTTACACCCCTGGGAGTCAGGTCCCACATGGCGGGGAGGGCAGTGAGTTCGCCTGCTGAGTTGGTTTAGCTAGACTGAGAGGGCCTCGTCTGAGTAACAAGGGGCACTCAGGGGGAGACTCTAAGGCACAATTATAAGCAGGTTTAGCCTCTCCTTTGCAGTAACGAGCTTCATAAGGGCAAGACCCAAGATAGAGGGCTCGGCACATCAAACCGCCAGTCCTCAATGTTTATGAGACCATCAGCAACAATCCAGGTGAGGAAGTCCAACACTTCCACACTTTCCACCAGCTCCTCAGGGGGGCCCTGCGTATATATGTTTATTCTCTGAAGCAATTTAATTTTAAAGATGAGTGTAATTATTTAGCAAAGAATTTTAAAAATAAATGCAGAGCAACAGCACTGCTGTACATCAAGGATTGATCACCTAGAAAACATACTTTCCTTATGGGTAACTGGGCATCAATAAGAAAAGACTTCTGTGTTTAGGTTACATTTTTCCTGTATGGGATATTTTGGAAAAAAAAATTCAGGACAACATTGTTATATTTCTACCTTTTGTAAAAGATAGAGCCTATTTTGTCATTTAGCGGATATAGAAAGTTTGTCTACAACCAAACATCCTAACCCCAGTTCATACTGTCAAGTCACTTAAAGAAAGATGGTTTGACAGTGAGGAAAATAATTGATGAAGCCAACCATGATCTCAGGAATTACATTTTCCCACAGACCATAAAATGTTTTCGTATAGCAATAATGCAGATTTGATGAATATTTAACATCTATGGCAATATATGTATCATTTTGTGACTGACAATTAAAAAATTATTGTTTGACTAAATAGTAAATACCTTTGAAACCATGTATTGTGTTATTCCTTTTTCATTTAATATGTATCTTTTTGACTGCCTGCCATGTACTGGTATTATGGGGGAGAGAGATAAATAGGAAGTTGGCAACATTTCAAAGAGATTCAACGAATAACACTGTAAAGAGTAATTGTTCATTAATATGAGTAACCAAAGAATGTGTTTTTATTATTTTATCTGTTTACGCTTAGTCTTAGAAAATAGTCTTTACTCTTTAAAAGAATGGATAAGAAGCTACTTACAACATTGTACTAAAATGAGGTAGTTTAACAAATTACCACTTGGTGCAGGTCACTATGTAGGTGGATTATCTGTGTGCTTCCAGTTACTGTCTCCATTTGTTTAAATGTTGGCCATTTTCATCAACTGTGAAGTGAACAGAATCAGGAGAGCATGAAGACCCAAAAAGCAAAACAAAAAAAGAATCACATTAATATTGACTATCGGTACTTGTTTGAGGCTGTGGTTGAAGGTGGAAGGTGGTATACGGAAACTCATGATTAAATTTAAATCATCCTGTGTAACTATTTAAAAAAACACAAACCTATCAGCCAACATATCTTGTACTGAGGCATTCATTGTACCAATTGAATATTTTATAGTTTTTAGACTTAAAAGGTTGTTACTATGACAAGTCAAAAATGATTCAAATGCATTACATATTGGGTTATATACTTTTATTTTTGCATTATTTATTTTCAACAATTTCCATTAATATCCAGCATTTGTTGAGTACTGTATCAGACTCTTGGATACCATGATAATGCTGAATAAAAAACCACCCCAGAAGTGTGAGGCTGTGATCTAGTCTGGGTTCTTCAGGGTGACTCTGCTGCAGGCTGTGGGTTGGCTAGGCTTGGCCATTGCAGCAGGAGATGCTGCAAAGTCATAGGGTAAAGAGCATGGCTGTATAATTCTAATACAGGGAAAGAGTGAAAAAGTACAAATTGATTCCATATGGCATGTCTCTGTAGACTACCTATCATTTTATTTTACCCAGTAGGAAATATATGGTGTTAATAATAATTCATCAACTGTTTCCAGAGCCACCTCCTTTTTCTTACTCTAATATTTTATCTGATTCCTTTTTATAAGAATATTACTTTATTTCCTTTACTGGTGTAAGTTATTATGTGTGAATGCAATACTGGTTCACCCTAAATCAGGATAATCTATGCTTTTTCACAGTTTGTAAGTCTAGTCCTGCCATGGTTCATTTCCAGAACAGTTGCCTAGTGTAGTCAACACAGGAGTCCAGTTTTATAACAGTTCTTGAATCACAATGTTATAATGATCCCTGAATGCTTGCTAAGGCCCTCCAGAATTGGGTATTCTAAAAGGGTTCTTTAGGAGCTTAAAAAAAATTTTTTTTAAATGAATTAATTGAAAAGAGCCAAAACAGCACTATGAGTTTGCCAGGTAATTAGCGTAGGTGGATTACCAGAGCTAATTACTGATGGCCTGTGCCAGGAGAACTTTAACTGCCAGTCTCTCTTCCATGCTCTGGTTGCCATCTTCTTCCTTTGGGTCTCACTTTGGTTTTTATCAGTAAGCTACCATGATTTCCAGACTCCCTCTGGAAATTTAAGGTCTGTTACAGTACAAGAGGTTCTTAACCGTATAATAAATTCACTAATGCTGATGTTATTCCATCTGCTTTGTCACTGACACGTTGCCTTCCACACAGCTGTGGGTTGCAATACCTATGTTAGATTGCATTCCTCTCAGCTTCCTATCTGTGCTGGGTATGCACAAAACTACGCTTTCTCTCATTGCCATTTAACTTCCTATATTGTAGACTCCCAACTTGTGCAGAGCAATGACTTCACCAGTAAAATTTCAGGTAAATAAGGCAGGGGAATAAACTGAAAACTCCAAATAGCTGTTCCATTTCTAATACACACATTTCCCTCAAATTTTAACATTTCTTAATGGTTTGGTACAATCACTGTCAACCAGGTGGCATTGTTAGGTAGTTGTGGTTGTATAACAATGAAAGTCATGTTGAAATTTGCTAACGTCAAGAACATGCCAGCAACACTCTGTTTAGAATTTAGTGGTATATAATCAGAGGGACTTAAAATGTCAGGTCTACTTTCTTTTCTATAAAAGAAGTTGGGAAGTAATGGCCCAGGGCTGGCAAGGCAATTCCGGGTCCTTTTGATCTTTTCTGTTCTGTTGACTCCTTCCTTGAAGATTGCTTCATGTTCCCACATGGCTGCTAGAGCTCCAGTCTTAAAGTCTAAATTCACATAGCAAGAAGGAGAAGTGGGTAGAAAGGGAAAAAGTTCACACCCAGCTCTTCATTTACCTTTAAGGAACTTTCTCAAAAGTCGCATTCACCCATCTCCACTTATATTCACTGATCAGAACTTAGTCACATGTTCCTCACCAACCCATCAAAGAAGCTGCAAAGTTTGCTGGATACACTGCCATCAAGAAAATTGGGGTTCTGCTACTAAAAAGCAGAGAATGGAAATTGGGTAGACCATTGACCACCTTGACTATAGACAGTTGGCATGATTTTCACTTGGGAAGTGTGTTACCTATCTGGGTGGTTCTGATGTAGCCAATTCAGGATCTGCTTCTTTTAAGGATTCTTGTGACTTCTTTCGAATCACTTCATATTGAACTTTGACTAGTCTTACCTTAAAACCGGTATTGTTCTTACATAACTGTATTTGTTTTTAAAGGTTTCTGTCCCAGCCTCTTGGGAGTACTATTTATTAACCTGTAAGAAATCCTGTGTTTTTCACAGGGCAGTCCAAATCCGAAGATGCTTTAATGACCACCATTAAGAAACTCAAATAAAGCTTTCACTATGGACTTTGATCCTTCTGTATAAATTCTTCTGATTACCAAATGCATACCCAAAACTGGGTAACTAAGTGCCATCAGCAGGAATAGGCAAAAATAAATGTAAAAGTCCATTATTTCTGTTTCTCTTCTCTATACATGAGTTTTTATACCTATTTAGCAGAAGCAAAGTTGGAGTCAATACTGTTACTTATTAACTGATTTTTGTAGATAATAAATAGGTGACACCAAATCTCAACTTTATTTATTTTGGATATATACAGAAAGATTACCAAAAAAACACTTTAAATGCATAGGGCCTGCATATTTTAAACTTACTATAATGGCATAATTCTTAATGCAGTTATTGTGCATGTTGTCCCCAAGGTATAAATCAATATGTGGTAAAACTCCAGTGAGGCAATACATGGAAAATTTATGACATGCTTGTGGTAACTGAAAGGATGTATGATCATGGGTCATGGGAAAGAAAAATAAAGATGAAACGTTATGAGCTACAAAGGAAAGTCTTCAGAAGAATTTAAATTGTAAATGTTCCCTTTAAGGCTGAAGAAGTTTATAAAACTTGTCTCATTCTGTATTTTGTGGCATGCTTCATCAGTGGGCCACACAGAGCACTTGTTAAGTGTAAGTGGTAGTTACAGCAGAGTGGGCTGTTTGACTCCCTTCCAAGAAACGTAAAGGCTGAGAGGAGGGCTGGCCAGCTATTTTCCAGGGAGAGTGAAGGGGAGCTGTTGCTGCATTCAGTTTGACCATCACTCCTAAAGTTTGCTGGAACAAAGGATATATGAATATTTCCTGGGCGTAATATGAGCCATGGAAAATAGGGTGTGGAGGGGCGGGGGTGAGAGATTTGGTCTGGAAAAATTTAAAAACATGAGGCAAAAGAGGCCTCGTTTTGAAAAGAGAAGGTTAGTATGGAGTGGACTTCCAGGAAGCCAGAGACTGAGCAGGATGGGACAATTGGAGGAATAGAATGCATCATTGGGCAAAGCCCTGCTGTAGAATCCTAAAAGTCCTAACAAGAGAAAGGGTTAGCTTTAAGTATCTGTTGGTCAGGAGAGGAGGGGGCCATCTTTTGACACTACCTATTAAGTGCAAACTTTTCTATCCCTTCTGTTTACTCCTCCACCCAAGCATTTATCCCTTGAGTGGCCAGAAGCCACAGTTAGAAAACTAGGAGAGAAAGTGAGGTGACAGAGGATTCCTTCCAGATGTCTTGCCTTTGAATAAAGATTGACATATTGATTGATATATAGGACTGGATAATTTCAATAACTGACCCGAGACTGTTTGTAACTTAAAGTTTGTGACTGATTGTAGGATTTTATACTCTCCCAGAGTCCTGTGTCATAATATTCACTCTGCCTCCCAAGTTTTTATCCAGATGTAGCAGTGGGACTTCCCAGTCCCCAGTTCCCTGTCCCCCAAGCAGATTTAAAAGGACAGTGGGGAATGAAAATTAAAGTTAGTTTTATAGTTTGCCTTGTGTGAACTGGATGTCGATATACACTTAAAAACATGTTCTTTATTTTGGTAACATATATACATCTCATGCACTTTTTAACTTCATACTCTTACCAACCCTATGAAATGATCTGTATTTTAATTCCCATGGGAGGTTGCAGAGGGACCACATGTTTGGGGGCAGACTGAATTTAATGTCTTTCCACCCACACTGCTGATCCCCATGCAGCAAGTGGACAGTGGGCTCCAGGGCCCTCATCTGAGAAGGGTAACAAGATGCTCACTGTAAAGGAAAAGTGCTTAAAGAAATTCTGTCCCGTATGACAGAACATGTATTAAAGTGTAAATCTGGAGCTGAGCAGCAATAAATTGAAAACTGGGACAGGGAGTATGATCACAATGACATACTTTGTGATGATGGGGACTTTACTTTGTTGGGCCTGTATGGAGCGGAGATTCACTCTTTTTCCTTCTGTATCCTGCTCTTTGCCACAGAATACTGACCTGTGTGGACATAATTGGTTTTGGCCAATAGGAACTCCAACAGGAGCTTGGAAGGAGGGAGGCAAGTGAAAATGGGACATCAATTCCTTTGACTGTTTTCCCACTAGGTCTTTGGCTGCAACTGAAGAGCAGTTCCTGACAAGGAGGCCTTTTTCAGAGCAGGCTTTATTTATTTTTAACAATTTTATTCACACACCGCACAATGCATCTTAAGTGTGCAATCAATGGCTCTTGGTATAATCATGTAGTTATGCATTCACCACCAAAATCAATATGAGAACACTCTCACTTTATTGGGAAAAAAAAAATCTCATACCCCTTATTGTCCCCTATTGTCAGTATTTAGCCCTGGCATAGTGCCTTTGTTACACTTAATGAAAGAATTTTACAATGTTACTGTTAACTATAGACCTTAGTCTGCATTAATTGTAGTTTTTCCCATATACCATCCTATTAACACCCTGTAATAGTGATGTACGTTTGCTGTAGTTCATGCAAGACCTTTCCTATATTTATATAATTAGTCACCAACACCGTGTACTCCAGGTTTTGATAAGTTATACAATCCCAGGTTTTATCCTCTAGCTTTCCTTCTGGTGACATATATGACCCTAGCCTTCCCCTTTCAACCATACTCACACTCAGCTTTGTTAATTGCACTTACAGTGTTGTGCTACCATCACACAGTATTGTGCTGTCCATTTCTGAACATTTACAATCAACCTTATTAAACATTCTGTACTCTAAGCATCAATTGCCCAATCTCTACCCACTTTCTATCTCCTGATAACCTATGCTCCCGAATTTAACTTTCAGGCTTTGCTCATTATAGTTAATTTATATTAGTGAGACCATACAATATTTGTCCTTTTCTTTCTGGCTTATTTTGCTCAGCATAATGTCCTCAAGGTTCATCCATGTCATTGCACGCATCATGACATTATTGATGCAATCATTAATGCTATCATGAACATCAGTGTGCAAATGTCTATTTGTGTCCTTGGAGTCAGTTCTTCTGAGTATATGCCTAGTAACAGGATCGCTGGATCATATGGCAGTTTTGTACTTAACTTCCTAAGGAATTGCCAAAGTGCCTTCCAGCGTGGCTGTACCATTCTACATTCCCACCAACAGTAAATAAGTGTACCTGTTTCTCCACATCCTTCCAGCACTGGTAGTTTTCTGTTTTTTTTTTTTTAAACAGTTTTATTCACACAGCATACAATCCATCCTATGTGTACCATCAATGGCTCCTAGTATAATCACGTAGTTATGCATTAACCACCACAATCAATATGAGAACATTTCCATTTCTTCTGGAAAAAAAAATTCCATACCCTTTAAATCCCCCTATTTTTGACATTTAGCTTTGGTGTGGTGCCTTTGTTACAATTAATGAAAGAATATTACAATGTTACTGTTAACTATAGACTTTAGTTTGCATTAATTGTATTTCTCCCATATATCAACCTATGATTAGCACTTTTTTTTAATTAAATTCAGTTTTATTGAAATATATTCACATACCATACAATCATCCATGGTGTGTGATCATCTGTTCACAGCAGCATCATACAGTTATGCATTCTTCACCACAATCTGTTTCTGAACATTTTCCTTACATCAGAAAGAATCAGAATAAGAATAAAAAATAAAAGTAAAAAAGAACACCTAAGTCATCCTCCCCATCCCACCCTATTTTTCATTTAGTTTTTGTCCCCATTTTTTTTACACATCCATCCATTTACTAGATAAAGGGAGTGTGATCCACAGGGTTCTCACAATCACACTGTCCCCCTCGGTAAGCTACATTGTTATACAGTCATCTTCAGGAGTCCAGACTACTGGGTTGGAGTTTGACAGCTTCAAGTATTCACTTCTAGCTACTCCAACACATTAAAACCCAAGAGGTGTTATTCATATAGTGCATAAGAATATGCACCAGACTGACCTCTCGACTCCATTTGAAATCCCTCAGCCACTGAAACTATATTGTTTCATTTTGCATCCCCCTTTTGGTCAAGAAGATGTTCTCCATCCCATGATGCTGGGTCCAGATTCATCTCTGGGGGTCATATCCTGCATTGCCAGGGAGATTTACACCCCTGAAAGTCGGGTCCCACGTAGGGGGGAGGGCAGTGAGTTCACCTGCCGAGGTGGCTCAGTTAGAGAGACAGAGGGCCTCATCTGAGCAACAAAGAGTTACTTGGGGGAGACTTTTAGGCACAATCATATGCACGTTTAGCCTCTCCTTTGCAGTAATGAACTTCATAAGGGCAAGTCCCATGACAGAGGGCTCGGCTACCAAACCACCAGTCCTAGTGTTTATGACAATATCAGCATCAGTCCAGGTGAGGAAGTCCAACACTTCCACACTTTCCCCCAGCTTCTCAGGGGGGCCCTGTAAATATATTTTTATTCTCTGCCCAAATTACTTTGGGATGTGTCACTATTTCACTCTAACCTATACTAACCTACCGTATCTCACTTCCTATTCAAAGTTCCATGTAATTGTGGTGTTTGAACAAACCGAGTGTAGAGTTATACTGTTCAAAAAATATATATCCTGCACCAAATAGACATCCCTTCCTTTGGTCTCACATGCAAGTTGAAGTTTTAAAACACAGTCAGTTATGACCTTTACCCTTTTCCCTGGTTTTCCCTAGTCTTAACTAGATGTGCTTCATTCATATCACTCATTGAAGTCTGGGCTCTTTTCCAGTTTTTTTTTTTTTTAACAGTTGCTGTATGTGCTAATACTGACATTCATATCTGCCGAGCTCCAGCTCTGAGTTTCAGGTGTCACAGAGATACCCAATGTTCCAGACACCAATCAGGTTATATATTCAGGGATCAGCATCTCAAAGTTTGGAGATAGCCATTACAATTCAGGAATAGATTTGATTGCTGTAAGAGCTTACAATCTAGGGACCATTACAATAATCGTTCCCCTCTTACACTGTGTTCTAAGACTCAATTCTGAGTTTACACATTGTAGTTAGTCCATATTGGTGAGGCATTATAGTGTTTGCCTTTATTTCTGGAGCACTTCACTCAAAATGCTGTGTACAGGATTCATTCACCTTGTTGCATGTCTCACAGCTTCACTCCTTCTGGTAGTTCCTCAATATTCCATTGTGTGCATACACCAGAGTTCACCATTCTGTTCCTCAGTCTGTGTGCCCTTAGGCCACCTCCATCCATTGCAAATCATGAATACTGCCTCCATGAACACCCATGTGCAAACATCCATTCATGTCTCTGCTCTCCGATCTTCCAATGACATACCCCATAATGAGGTTGCAGGACGTTATGGCCCCCACATACTTAGCTTTTTGTGGACCTTCAGAAAGGCTACAGCATTCTGCCTGCTCATCAACAGTAGGTAGGTACATCCCTCTCTCCATGTTTTCTCCAACACTTTTACTCCAAAATTTATTTTCCTACAATTTTATAGATTTATATTCGCATACATTTATCCACAGCATACAGTCAGTTGTTCATGGTATCATCATAAACTTGTACATTTATCACCACAATCAGCACTTGAACATATTGATAACTAAAAAAAAAAAAAAGTTGTTTTTTTTTAGTGACTAATAAAAAGATGATAAAAAGAAAAATAACATGCCATACAATATATAATAGTAAGGACAGAAAACAACACCACTACCAAGAATCTCATATCCCTCCCCTATATCCCCTTCTCATACACTGATTAGCACCTTTTAATAGTGACGTACTTTTGCTCTAGTTCATGTAAGAACATTCTTATATTTGTACAATTAACCATTGTCCACTTTAGGTTTTGGTAAGTTACACCGTCCTGGTTTTTATCCTGTAGTTTTCTTTCTGGCGACATATATGACCCTAGCCTTCCCTTTTCAACCATACTCACAGTCAGCTTTGTTAATTACACTTACAGTGTTGTGCTACCAACACATAGTACTATATTGTCCATTTCTGAACCCTTACAATCAACCTTATTAAACATTCTGTACTCCTTAAGCATAAATCAGAGCAGGCTTCTTAAACTATCTGTGACAAAGGGCCAGCTTGTATTTTTTATTTCCAATCTGTCACAGGATGGTACTTTGCAGATACAATGCAAAGGAATTGCTAGAAAAGTGGAATCCAAGCCCTATTTCTTATAATTTGATACAACTGGCATAAATTACTCTATTGAATTGCTATCAAAGCTTGTAAATATTTCCTCTCCATTTCTGTTCCTAGCTCTCTGGAGTTTGGTAAGAAACAGTTACTGGACCAGCACCAGTCTGTGGGGCCTTGTTCTTTGGCTTTTAGTAGTCACCCTCTCTCTGTCCCTGTGGGCCTGGGGGTAGTGACAGCTCTGCTGCTCTTAGCCTCAGGTCCACACAGCAGCACCTTAGTTTCTGTACACTCCACCTGCGTGTTTGTCATTAGTCCATTTGTAAACGTACCCTCCTCACCATGTCCTAACTTGAGTGTGACATTTATGTCCTGTTGTGTCTGATCAGCGGAAACTTTCTTATCCTGGAAGAGGAGGTGACTATGTGTCAATTTGGGGGAGAGAGTAAGACACTAAAGTGAGCAAATGAGAGTGAAATTGGTACTGTTTGAAAACAAACTGAAAATTTGTAGTGTCTAAAGAAGACTAGAAGAACATGGAATGTTTTCAGGTTAATGGGATGGAATTGGGTTAGCTTAACTTGTATAGGTTAACCATTCAAGCCAAGAATAATATGTAAGAAATTTTGAGAAGACTAGCTAGGTATCAGCAGACTTACCATACCTCTGGCGGATAAATATCTTTGTAATACGTTCCAATTATCTGCCTGCAAGCACTTCTTTAAACATTATGCATCTTTTTTTTTTTTAATCACAGACATAGATTTGCAGGTGGGGAAGAGTGAATATATTTCTATAAATGCTTACTGAATAAACAATTTGTGCCTTATGAGAATTTTTCCTATGTAGATGAATCTGTAGGTCTTACTTCCTCATTTAAAATGTCCTATGAACTATGAGGTATATCTGAATGTGAAACCCAGGGACACCAGCTGATACATGTAGAGCTGAGAGGCTCCACCTGTATGCAGTAGACATCTGCAAAGAGTCAATGTTTTTCCTTGGGGAATCATAATATTGTTAGCCTTGATGTTGTCACTCTTATGATTAAGTAATGGATTGTTAATGAGCTGGGAAACAATACTTCTAGAAATCTTAGAAACTGTGGGAAAAAGTACTACAAATGTGCATCTTTCTCCAACTTTGCTTTTTGTGTTTCCATTAAAAAGGCTTCTTTTAATTTGTGAAAACTAAGCCTTAGAATTTCATTGTGTCGGCATTTTATAGAAGGAGCCATGTAAAAGCCATCGACTGCACTGTGGTAGTGATCCCTTGGTGTTTTAGGGTGATAAAAGTTTAAAACATTTTAGATTAGTGAGTGTCAAGGATGACATTCTATAGGACAGGGATTGAGTTGCCCTGTAATTTTATAGTGACAAAACTGAGGAAAGTGATATTAGAAATTTTTGTGAAATATGGTGGATGTAGTGGACTTGTGTTAATTTTTTTCTGCTTCTCTTGACTTCTGCCACTCTTCTAATAACAGCTACGTTCCCCCTCTTGTAAGCTGATTGCTCCCACTCCCCGTGGTTCTGGAGAACCTGCCAATCATAGCACATAATTGCATCTGGGGCCAATCATAATCTTACTTTCCAAATCGTAGAGGGAGAGCTAGAGCTCTGGCCTCTTGGCAGTTACTCTAGAGTTGCTGGCTGTCACATCCCTGGCATAAGGAAAAACCTGAGAAAATGAAGCCGATGCCCAGAGAAAAGTCGAAGATTAAGGTGGGGGCTGGGGTGGGGAGAATAAGTTGTTGAGTTGTCCCTGGTTCCAGCTCCTGACATCTTCAGTACTTTTCTGTTTCCTGCCATTCCTTCAACTTTGTGTTATCCAAGTTTTCTTAGTGTCTCAAAGCTTTGTTTTCTTCTGTTTTGTTTTTGCTTTAGCTAATTTGATTTGGGTTTCTGTTACTTGCAATAAAATATTGCTAACTAATACAGCAGGTAAATATTGAGATGTTTATTCCAATTACAATTCCTAGCTCTCAGATTTAGCACAAACCCTCAGCACTTTTTGGACCTCGCTTTGTTAAGGTTTGGGCTCATCTTCCTATTTTAGGCAGAGGATAGCAAAATCTCCATTAAGTTCTACTTTCAAAACTCTGGTTGATTTTTATTTCTCTTCGGAATACCTAGAAACATTGTAGATATTTTAATTTTTGTGTTTAGTCACCTCAGTGGTGACTTTCAGTGAGTGCAACATTTGATGCCACTGAAATACTTTGGAGCTGGGGAGGGTGGATCTTAATCTGTAATCTAAACAACCCAGGGTTCAGAACAGATGATGGTGTTAAAATAATCTTCAGTGTAAAGAACCATATGGTTTTTAATAGCAGGCAGGATAGCTAAGGGAGAACTTATATACTTTGATAAGCCAGGCAAACTCAGACATTTTGGATAACTCCAAGGAAGATGTCTAATGTCAGATATGAATCTAGGCCATACTTCATATACCATGTATTCACAGAAAAATGTGGTTCCTTAGCAACCATCACCTGGTTGTCAGGTTAGTGCTTGATTTTTATGGACACCTGGCTCTTTTATGCACATGCCTCACTGATACTTAAGCCATAATATCCAGGTTATTGTTGGAATAATTCACGCTTGGCCTCTTTTTTCATAAGACAAGCCATTGCAGGAAATGAGAAAGTAAAATCCTGAGCTTGTTCTGTAAGAGGATTAATTAATTAATTCCTTCATTTATTCAACAAAACATATATTGATTGTCTATTCATGCCAGGGTCATATAAAGATGAATCAGAGATCACCCCTGCGCTTAGGATATCAGGGTAGCGGGGGATAGTCATGCAAACAACCCATGATACTACAACTCGTGGATGTTACAATAGAGAAGACAGATGGGCTGGCTGCTCAGCACACACACACAGCAGACAGTAATGGAATACAAGAGGGAGAAACCTACTTTGATTGGAGCAGGAGTTAGTTAGGTAATGCTTCACAGAGGAGGTAGTGTGGGCCTATCTGACTTTGGTTTTAGTGAATAACAACTATTTCCTTTCTGACCAGACCACTTCTCTCTTCCAGAGCTGGAACCAGGATCCTACTCTGTGACTTAACTTGAAATGGAACTATTCTGCAATTCATGATTTCAAAAGAGAACTGTAGACTATTTATATGTATTAAAGGTGAGGTGTTCCAGATAATACAATTTATACCATTACTTTACTACAATGAGAAAGGAAATGTAAGCAATTAAAGTACTAGTACTGAAAAAAGCAGGCAGCTTAGCAAATATGTGCACTATAATCCCAATTTTTGTTTATAGATAGTGTATTAGTTAGGGTTTTCTAGGGAAACAGTATCAATGAGAGATATTTGTAAATATAAGATTTTATAAAGGTGTCTCATGCAACTGTGGGGATGCAAGAGTCCAAATTCCATAGGGCAGGCAGCGAACTGGCAACTCCAATGAAGGTGTTTGATGAACTCCTCAGGAAATGCTTTGTTGGCTAGCCAAAGTGAAGGTCCTCTCCCTCTCTTCCTAAAAAGTCTTCAACTGATTGAATTCTCTCATTGCGGAAGACATGCCCTTCATTGGTATAATCAGTCACAGCTGCAGTCAATTGACTGATTATTCAATAAACCAGCTTTCTGGTTTATTAACCAGCCACAAATGTCCATGCGGTAATGGACCCAAGGACACCATCACCTGACAAAGTTGACACATGAACCTAACCATCACAGATAGATAGAGTGATAGATAGATAAACAGCAGATGAAGAAAGACATTTACTAGTACATTAGTAGGGGGTATCTCTGTTTGTAGGATATGAGTCACTTAAAACGGTTCTTTGTAAAATGTTAATATTTTCTCAATTTTTTTCAATAAACATGTATATTCCATTAGAAGAGAACTTGGTGGAATTTTGAATCCTTTAAAATTTGTTCTTTTTAATATTTTAATATTTTCTAAATTTTCTTCAAAGAACATATAGTCTAAAAAAGCTAATAAATGTGTTTAGAAAAAAGGAGGAAAACAATTTAGAAGGCAAAAAGATTTAGGGGAGCCTAATAACTGACATGCTTAATATCTATGTTCCATCCCTTTGTCCATGAGTCAGGTTAATAATTACATTGCCGAAAGCATTTCGCCTCCACATCTTGGCCATCTAATCCAAACATGGTAATGGCATTCCCTTTATCAGTGATTGATTAGGATAGATATGTGACATAGTCCATCAAGACAAGATGGTATGCATGCTGGGAAGTTTCTGAAAGGGAGTAAGGATGAGAAACCTGCTTCTTCCTCAGAGCGTTGTATCTGGGAGTGATTTCTAGAGTGCTTGTTTTTTACGAAGACAAACCAAATGGACTGAGGATGCAAGTTTTCTAATTTTTTTTCTAGGTCCTGGCTGAATTCACAAACTTCTTCCTTTCAGTGTGGCACTTCCCTGGGAGTTTTGATAGGATGATGATAACTTTTCCTAGTTGTTCAATCCATTTTGAGTTGCTGTTTGGTTAGTAGCAAGCAAAAGCAAACTAACGGATACAGCCCTCCCCAGCGTTCCCTTTTGCAATCCAAATTTTAATGTCTAGCCCTGCCCCCTGGCCACACTTGCATACTTAGTTCACCAGAAATCTATCTATCTAAACCCAAAAGCAAAGGAAGGTTAAATCCCTGTTCTCCCAAGAGATTCCCCTGCTTCTGAGAAAACCAGAAAGAAGGGTGTTATTTGACTCTTCTCACCAAGAAGAGTTAAGCACTCTTCCTGTTCAACCATGAACCCCCCTTATGTGTTTACATAGCCGCATTTTATGAGAAAAGCCCTAACAGACTGCCCAGCCCTTTGGTTCTTTCATTTTTGTGCATTCTTTCCTTTCCAGTACCCTATGGAATATCTGATTGTGTCAGCGTCTAAGGAAAAGAGCAATTTCAGGGCTACCCTCTAACTTTTTGGAGTAGCTTTGGGTCTGGAGTCTTTAGGACTGAGGAAAAAGAACCACTTTCACACTCTTCTGGGAGTGGAGGGAAGCTTGAGTGAGGCTGGGAGGTGGAATGTAACCCACAAGAGAAAGAGAGAAAAAAGATATGCTTAGGCAATCAAACCTGGTAAATCAAAGAAAGAGATTTCTATAGGCTTTGTCGTAGGCAGGGCATTTAAACACTTGTAAACACTGCCCCTCTGGAGCTGCCTTGTCCTGTACATTGTTTGCTGATACTGTTGCCTCTGCATATGCACAGGTCCTGGTAGGTGGGACACTAAAGACCTTCCACCTTTTGCTGCCATAACAATTAAGGTTCTTATGACTCACCCATCTTCATGCTTCTTCCATGTGTCTTTTAAGCCGTGACACTAACTCACCCCTGAGAATCATACATGGGTTTTGGAAAAAAGGATAATTTTTTATCCTCATAGAAGCTATTCAGTTCCCTCATTTTCAGGTGGACCTTCTAATTTGATTGTTCTGCTCCCATCTGTACTATATGGGTCAAGGGCTTGAGGGACCTCCTGACAAGACTTTGGAGTTTTAACCAACAGTTGCTGGTCTGGCTTCTCATTTCATTCACTCATTCATTGAAGAAATGGTAGTGGGTTGGTACTCAGGGAAGGTTGTATTTGCAAGTGGCATTATTCTGCTGAAGAATAAAGAATGTGAAGTGTCTTCTTTGTATGCTTTGTCTATCAGAGCTGAAATTAATGGTTTGTGAGGTATTTGTCACAGAACTTGTGATGGTAAAAAACTTTCTTATAAAGAAGTCAGAGAGTACAAAGAAACTAGAGCATGCTTCAACCTGGTTTTAAATACAGAACTTGCCATTGCTATTTCAAGACCAGTATAAAAATAGGTAATGTTGAGCAGAGAACATTTTATTAAATTTAACACTTGCATTTTTTTAGTACTGGCTTATAGTCAATAAATCAATAAGTATTAGCCACTAAATGCTTCTGCAATTTTTAATTACAATGGTTAAATTATTTCTTTCATTTACCACTTGTACTGCCATTTACTAAGTAAGTAGTACTTCTGGTAAAAGTGATTTTCCCTTTGAAATTTCTCTTGTATATGATTATAAAAATAAGTTTCTGGGTTAACTATAGAAATCTTTTCTCATTAAGAATTTACTCTAAGTTTATCTTCAGGTATTTGAACTCTTAGATTTGCTCTTATATCATCCAAAACATTTCTTTACATTTGTTTTTAGTTTTACTTGCTCTTAGATATTATTTAGTTTTAATAGAAAAAACAGCAGATGTTTTGAAAGGGAAAGGATTTTATAATCACAGAGACCAGACTTAGAATCCTACCTCTAATGATTTCTCACTATGTGAACTTGGTTACCCCTCTGAACCTCAGTTTCCTCATCTGTAAAATAGGGATAGCAATTTCTGTCCTACAGGGTTAAATGTGACCATGTATGAAAGGTGTCTGCTAAGTGATAGACACTTAACACGTAGTATTTTCTACCCCCCCTTATCTTTCAAATAATACTTAGGGAATCGTGAATGGCTTATAGTTTATAGTTACAGGCCACAGAGCTATTGTCTTTTACAAACAAATTTAATTGATGCTATTTTTAAGGTCCCACAAATACCACATATTTGCTTCCTTGAAAAGTATATATATGTGTAGAAGGGATATTATTAACAAATCTTTAAAATATTGATACATGTCATTTTCTCTTAAAATGTTGGTGTTTTGCAGCAGGTACTTAAGATCAGTGGACTTCTTGCCTGGATTCAGATGGATTCATCAGATGACTTAATTGTCATCTTGAGCTTGCCTGAGAAAGAGCTTTTCTTTGATTTTAGTTCTTCTTCTTTGATGATTTCCCATTTCTTTGGTTTTCAGATGCACATTAGTAATCTCAAAATGCTAGTTTTTTTTTTTTTCCTTTACTATATTGCCTCTGCTGGAAGAAATATGATTTAATGTTACTATAATAATAATAATAACAATTGTATAGCATTTTATGCTCATCAAAGCTTCTCTGTATCTGTTGGATAATTTCCTCTTCATATTAACTCTGCGTAGTAGGTGAGACAAAGAATAATTCATAATTATTCCTTCATAATTCAGATGAGGAAACTAAGTCACAGAGACGCTGTGATTTATTTGAAATCATAAGCAGTGTCAGGAGTTCAGTGTTAATATCACCTTCACAAAGATTATTTTTATTGTGTGATGTAGAGTGAGTTCTTAAACTTTTTTGGGCCGTGAACACTTTGAATCTCTGGTGAAGGTGATGGTGTCTCTCTCCAGACAATATCAGAAGTAAACATACATACACATCTTTGTCTACAGTTTATCCTCCCTCCCCAAACCAGCTAGTTAAATAAACCTCTAGTTTTAATAGTTTTGCTTATGAATCACAGGAAGATGTACTTGATAAAACAATCATTTTCGCTGATTCATGATCCTAATTTACATGTAAGTGTGTATAGATGTGAACACCTAAGACACAGCACAAATCTTTCTCCCAGCAATGCACTTTGATAGCTCTTAAACACAGAACAACTTGCTCAAACTCTTTTACATGGAAAATAGTAATCTTCAAAATGTTAACATATTTTTTAAGGAAAAAAGTGCTGTGTTCCAATAAGTTTAAAAAATTCTGCCTATTGTATCATGGTATCTCTTGGAGATTCACTTTAGTATATCAAAGGCTCTAGAAGTCCCACAGTTAAGAGACCTGTGTACCTCTTTTTTTTAAATTTAATTTTATTGAGATTGTTCACATATCATACAATTATCCAAAGATCCAAAGTGCCCAATCAGTTGCCCACAGTACCATCACACAGTTGTGCATCCATCACCACAATTTTTTTTCCAATTTTTTGATCATTTTCATTACTCCCAGAAAAAGAAATAAAGACAAAAAGAAAACTCAAATCCTCCTATACCCCTAACCACCCCCTCTGTTATTGACTCACAGTATTGGTATAGTATTATTTGTTAATATCGATGAAAGAATGTTAAATACTACTAACTGTAGTTCATAGTTTGCAATGGTGGTATATATTTTCCCCTATATATCCGTCTAGTATTAACTTTTAGTTATAGTGTCATACATTTGTTCTAGTTCATGGAAGATATTTCTAATACTTGTACAGTTAATCATGGAGACTGCCCACCACAAGATTCACTGTTTCATACATTCCCAACTTTTAACCTCCAACTTTCCTTCTGGTGACATACATGACTCTAAGCTTCCCCTTTCCACCACCTTCACACACCATTCAGCACTGTTAGTTATTCTCACAATAATGTGCTGCCATCACCTCTGTACATTTCCAAACACTTAAGTTCACCCTAGTTGAACTTTCTGCTCATAATAAGCAACCATTCCCCATTCTTTAACCTCATTCTATACCCTGGTAACTTATATTTCAAGTCTATGAGTTTATATATCATAATTAGTTCATATCAGTGAGACCTTGCAATAGTTGTCCTTAAGTGTCTGACTTATTTCACTCAATGTAGTGCCCTCAAGGTTTCTTCATCAATCTGTTTTTTTTTTAAGACAGTTTTGTTCACCCACCATACTTCCTGTCCTAAGTAAACAATCATGGTTCCCTGTATGGTCATATATTTATGTATGAACTGAAATGAAGGCTTAGACTCTTGCGGCGGCCTTGAATCTCCTGGAACCTGGGGGATTTGAACATTAGAACTGCTCTTCCTCCCTGGCCACCCAGACACATGCCCCACATTCAGGGCGGATGGCTCCAGCAACACACCCAAACTGAGTTCTCCAACTGAACCCACAAGAATCATTTCCCCACACACTGCGGGAACAAGGTTGTGAACTGACTTGAGGGATATAGGTGACTCACAGATGCCATCTGCTGGTTAGTTAGAGAAAGTGTACATCACCAAACTGTGTCTCTGAAAAATTAGATTGATATCTTTTTTTGTTGTTACAACTTGAAAGAACCCTATCAAGCAAAACAAATGCCAAGAGGCCAAAAACAACAGAAAATCTTAATGCATATGATACAACCAGATGATATGGAGAATCCGACTCCAAACACACAAATCAAGATTTTGGAAGAAACACTCTACCTCACACAATTAATCAAAGAACTACAATTGAGGAATGAAAACATGACAAAGGATTTAAAGGACATCAAGAAGACCATTGCCCAGGATATAGGAGACATAAAGAAGACCCTAGAAGAGCATAAAGAAGACATTGCAAGAGTAAATAAAAAAATAGAAAATCTCATGGAAATAAAAGAAACTGTTGGCCAAATTAAAAAGACTCTGGATATGCACAATACAAGACTAGAAGAAGCTGAACAACATCTCAGTGTCCTAGAAATCCACAGAACAGAAAATGAAAGAACAAAAGAAAGAATGGAGAAAAAAATCAAAAAATCAAAATGGATCTCAGGGATACGCTAGATAAAATGAAACGTCCAAATTTAAGACTCATTGTTGTCCCAGAAGGGGAAGAGAAGGGTAAAGGTCTAGAAAGAGTATTCAAATAAATTGTTGAGGAAAACTCCCTAACCTTCTACACAATATAAACACACAAAGCATAAATGCCCAGTGAACTCCAAACAGAATAAATCCAAATAAACCCACCCCAAGACATATTCTGATCAGACTGTCAAATACTGAAGAGAAGGAGCAAGTTCTGAAAGCAGCAAGAGAAAAGCAATTCACCACATACAAAGGAAACAGCATAAGACTAAGTAGTGACTACTCAGTGGCCACCATGGAGGCAAGAAGGTAGTGGCATGACATATTTAAAATTCGGAGACAGAAAAATTTCCAACCAAGAATACTTTATCCAGCAAAACTCTCCTTCAAATTTAAGGGAGAGCTTAAATTTTTCACAGACAAACAAATGCTGAGAGACTTTGCCAATAAAAGACCTGCACTACTTTAGATTCTAAAGGGAGCCCTACCAACAGAGAGACAAAGAAAGGAGAAAGAGATATAGAGAATTTTAACAGACATATATAGTACCTTACATCCCAAATCACCAGGACATTCACTTTTCTCTAGTGATCACAGATCTTTCTCCAGAAGGGACCATAAGCTGGGACATAAAACAAGCCTCAAGAAATAAAAAAAAAAAAAAATTGAACATACCCAAAGCACATTCTCCAACCACAATGGAATACAAATAGAAGTCAAAAATTTTTGAACTGTAACTCCACTATTTACTTCCTACATGATAAAAAATACACAAACTCTAAGGACAAATCAGTGGTTTTGAACTCAATGTAAAATATGTAATTTTAGACAACTATATAAAGGTGGGGGAATGAAGGAATATAGGAACATAGTTTATGTGCCCTATTGAAGTGAAGGTGGTATCAAAGAAAAACAAGATTGCTATGGATTTAAGAAGTTAATTTTAAGCCCCACAGTAAACACAAAGAAATTATCAGAGAATATAACTATAGAGATGAAATGTAGAGTTTGGGTTAAGAGAAATGGGGGAAGGGGCAATGGGGAGTTAAGAAATGAGTGTAGGGTTGCTGTTTGAGGTAAAGGGAAATTTCTAGTAATGGATGGTAGGAAAGAGCATTACAACATTCTAAATGTGATTAATCCCACTAATGGAAGGCTAGGGAGGGGGTGGAATGAGAAGATTTAGGCTGTATATATGTTTCCGTAACTGAAAAAAAAAAAAAGACACTCTAACTAGACGACAATTGAATTCTAAGGATGAACTTGGATGGGATTGGAGGATAGAGGACAGGTGCCTCAAAGGGACACGGTTGAGACATAAGGAAAAGGAAATATAGAATGTAAGCTTTGTATCATTGTTGAATCTCTTATACTTCTTAGCTGTGCTTAATGGAATTACATAAATGAATGTTTTTGTTCATGGGAGGTATATACGTGAATTATAGTGTATGTTCAAGGATGTGTGCAGCTAACTCTCATATGTTCAGAAGACAGAGCAATAGATGATGGATGATATGTAGGGAGGGAGGGACGGAAAGAAATAGCGATGTGACAGCATGTTAAAGTTGGTGGACTGAGCTATCGGGGGAGGGGGGTCAGGGTATGATGGCATTCTGTGTACGGGGCTAGTATTGTTTTTGCAACTATTCATGTAACTTTGAATTTATTTCAAAATAAAAAAAAAGAAAAAAAAAAAGATTTAACCTACAGTAGAATAAAAGAATCAAACAACATTACCAATGCCAAGAGTCCCATACCCCTCCCCTATGTCCCCCTCTTAAAGGCATTTAGCTTTGGTGTAATTGCCCTTGTTAATATTGAAGGAAGCATAATACAATGCTTCTGTTAACTGTAGTCTCTAGTTTGCATTGATTGCATTTTTCCCCCCAATACCACCCTATTTTTAACATCTTGCAAGGTTGACATTCATTTGTTCTCCCTCATGTAAAGACATACTTGTACATTTTATCACAATTGTTGAGAACTCTAGGTTTCACTGAGTTATACAGTACCCCAACTTCATCTTTCCTTTTTCCTTCTGGTGTCCCACATGCTCCTAACCTTCCTCTTTCAACCACAGTAACAGTCTTCTTTGTTCAGTGAACTTACATTGCTGTGCTATCATCACCCAAAACTATGCTCCAAACCTCTCACTCATGTTTTTCCCTATCTGTCTGTAGTGCTCCCTTTATTATTTCCTGTAGCACAGGTATCTTGTTCACAAACTGTCTCATTGTCTGTTTGTCAGAGTATATTTTAAACTCTCCCTCATATTTGAAGGACAGTTTTGCCAGATATAGGATTCTTGGCTGGTGGTTTTTTTCTTTCAGTATCTTAAATATATAACCCCACTTCCTTCTTGCATCTGTGGTTTCTATTGAGAAATCCACAAATAGTCTTATCAAGCTTCCTTTGTATGTGATGGATCGCTTTTCTCTTGCTGCTTTCAGGATTCTCTCTTTGTCTTTGGCATTTGATAATCTGATTACTAATTGTCTTGGCATAGGTCTATTCATATCCACTCTGTTTGGGGTACGCTGCACTTCTTGGACATGTAATTTTATGTTTTTCATAAGAGATGGGAAATTTTCATTGATTATTTCCTCTATTAGTGCTTCTGCCCCTTTTCCCTTCTCTTTTCTTTCTGGGATACCCATGAGATGTACATTCATGTATTTCATGTTGTCATTCAATTCCCTGAGATGTTCTTATTTTTCCATTCTTTTCCCTATCTGTTCTTTTACGTGTAGGATTTCAGGTGTCTTGTTCTCTAGTTCCTGAGTGTTTTCTTCTGCCTCTTGAGATCTGCTCTTGCATATGTCTCCACTGTGTTTTCCATTTCTTGTGTTGTGCCTTTCATTTCCATAGATTCTGCCAGTTGTTTTTCAAACTTTCAATTTCTACCTTATGCTTGCCCAGTGTTTTCTTTATAGCCTTCATCTCTTTTGTTACATCTTCCCTGAACTCAATGATTTGGTTTTTTATTTGATTTAGCACATTTCTTTGAAAATCTTTGTTTGTTTCATTAAAGTGAAACAATATTTCAACTGTATCTTGATTGAGGTGTAAGTTTGTTCCTTTGACTGGGCCATATCTTCATTTTTCCTAGTATAGATTGTAGTTTTCTGTTGTCTAGGCATCTTGTTTCCTTGGTTACCCCAGCCAGATTTTCCCAGACCAGAACAGGTTTACATCTCAAAATGGGGTTATATTCAGGATGTATCTTAGAAGAATGACAGACTTTCCTGTGAAGTTTCCAGTCGCTATGCTTTTCCTGATGTGCCCAGAAGGTGGTGCCTGTCAGCCTGTTGCTCCTGACTGGTGTAAGGAGATGTGTTTTGGCTTCAGTTTCTGTTTTGGCTGTTTTCCCCAGGCTCTGGGGTCTGGTTCTGAAGGGAAAGCTGGGCCCCACCTCCTTACTCTTAAGGAAGATAAACCCCCAAGGGAGTTATTTGCATTTTAATTTACTCTCTGACTCTTTTATCTCCATCCCTGTTTGGGTCAGAGTACTGTGAACTGAAAATGGCTGAGGCTCTCTCCACTGAAAATGGCTGCGGCTCTCTCCTCTGAGCCCCTCAGGTTGAGAGAGAGAAAAAGAGGCAGAGAGCCCCCTTTTAGAGCCAGTACACAGCCCACCAGTTTCACTCATTGGCCAGAGGCAACACCTGGTCTTCTGGGCTCCCCCTCCCAGGACTGATGAGTCGTCTGGTTCTTTAAGGTCAGTCATCACTAAAAGCCTCTGTCTGCTTGTTGGGAGTTAGTAGCTTGTATTCAGCAGTCAGTCCACATTTGTTAGTTAAAACTCCAGTTGGAGCTCAGTTGAGCTATAACTGCTTGCTGGGAGAATGCTGCTCTCTAGCACAGTGAGGTTTTGAAGCAAAGCCTGCTATGGGTGGGGGGTGGTTTCTGGCATGAGCCCGCAATTTTTACTTACAGATTTTATGCTGTGATTTCAGGCATTCCTCCCGATCCAGGTGGTGTATGATGTGTGGACAGTCACTGTTGTCCCCCAGCAGTTATTCCAGATTATTTACTAGTTGTTCCTGGTTGTTCATTATTGTTCCAGGGAACTAACTAAATTCCACTCCTCTCTATGCCATCATCTTGCCATCCTGCCCATGTAACTCTTTTGACAGATTCTCCCCATATTATCAAACCACATAGCTCTTTTCCCTTATTTGGGAAATTCATATCAGCATTGTTTAGAACACACTTTGGGAAATGGTGAATACTTCCATCTGATTTTGTGAGTCTTACCACATCTGCCACCTATCCTGGCACCTCCTGACCATGTGTTACAGCATCACCATTTGAGGAGTCTGGAACTGATAGGTCCAAGCACTTCCTTTCTTTTGTTTATCACTTTCATGTAGGCCTGATTTGAGGATTGTTGCCTTTAGCTCTATCTAACAGTCCAATGTGTTCAGATTGCTGTGGAGCTCATTTTTCTGCTGCTAATTCTGAAAGCTTTTTGAAGACAATAGACAGACGTCCTTTTTTTACCCTCAGCAATTTCTCTCACTCCCTTTTTTTCACCATGCATACAAATATTTACTTTTTTTTAAAATTCAATTTTATTGAGATATATTCTCATACCATACAATCGTCCAAAGCGTACAATCAGTTGTTCACAGCATAATCATATAGTTGTGCATTCATCACCCCAATCTATTTTTTGAACATTTTCCTTGTACCAGAAAAAGTAAAAATCAGAAAATAAAAGTAAAAAAGAACACCCAAATCACCCCCCTCCTCCCACCCTATTTTTCATTTAGTTTTTTGTCCCCATTTTTCTACTCATCCATCCACACACTGGATAAAGGGAGTGTGACCCACAAGGCTTTCACAATCACATTGTCACCTCTAGTAAGCTTCATTGCTATACAAACATCTTCAACAGTAAAGGCTACTAGGTTGCAGTTAGATAGTTTCAGGTATTTACTTCTAGCTATTCCAGTGCATTAAATCCTAAAAAGGGTTATCTATTTAGTGCATAAGAATGCCCACCAGAGTGACCTCTCTACTCCATTTGCAATCTTTCAGCCACTGAAACTTTATTTTGTTTCATTTTACATCCTCCTTTTGGTCAAGAAGATGCTCTCAGTCCCGCAATGTTGGGTCCAGATTCATCCCTGGGAGTCATATCCTGTGTTGCCAGGGAGATTTACACCCCTGGGAGTCAGATCCCATATAGCAGAGAGGGCAGTGAGTTTGCCTGCTGAGTTGGCTTAGCTAGAGAGAGAGGGTCACATCTGAATAACAAAGAGGTACTCAGGGAGAGACTCTTAGGCATAATTATAAGTAGGTTTAGCCTCACCTTTGCAGTACTGAGCTTCATAAATGCAAGTCCCATGATAGAGTGCTTGGCACATCAAACCACCAGTCCTCAAAGTTTGTGAAAACGTCAGCAACAATCCAGGTGAGGAAGCTCAACACCTCTGTATTTTCCCCCAGCTCCTCAGGGGGACCCTGCATGTATATTTTTATTCTCTCTCTGTCCAAATTACTTTGGGATGTGTCACTATTTCACACTAACCTATGCAAACCTACCAGGTGTCACTTCCTATTAAAAGTTCCATGTAATCATGGTATTTGAACAAACTGTACAAGTTAAATTGTTTAGGAAATTTAGATCTTGCACCAACTAAACATCTCTTCCCTTGGTCTCACATGGAATCTGAAGTTTTAAAACACAGTCAGTATTGTCCTTTACCGTTTGGCCTTATTTACTCTAGTCCTAACCACATCTGCTTCATTCATATCTCTAATGGAAGTCTGGATTCTTTTCAGGTTTTTTTAACAGTTGCAATATGTGCTAATACTGACATTCATATCTGCTGAGCTCTAGCTCTGAGTTTCAGGTGTCACACAGATACCCAAAGTTCCAGGGATCGATCAAGTTATATACAAAGGGATCAGCATCTCAGAGTTTGGAGATAGCCATTACAACTCAGGAATAGATGTGACTGCTGTAAGAGCTTACAATCTAGGGACCATTACAATAAGCCTTCCCCTGATAAGCTATGCTCTAAGACTCTATTCTGAGTTTACACATTGTAGTTAGTTCATATTGGTAAGGCATTATAGTTTTTGCCTTTGTTTCTGGTGTAGTTCACTCAAAATGCTGTCTACAGGTTCCATTCTCCTTGTTGCATGTCTCACAGCTTCACTCCTGCTTGCAGTTGCTCAATATTCCTTTGTATGCACACACAACAGTTCACCATTCTGTTCCTCAGTCGATGTACCCTTAGGTCACCTCCACTCATTTCAAATCACGCATACTCTTTCCATAAACACCAGTGTGCAAATGTCCATTCATGTCCCTGCTTTCAGATCCTCCAAGTAAATGCCACCTAATGTCTCTCTCTCTTTTTTAATGTTCTGTATATTATTTCAGTGACAGCTGACACCAGAGCTTATCTTATCATGATCTTCCCATCTTCTATCATCAGGCAGGTTGGTTGAGTAGCAGAAGAATTCTCCCAATGAGCACATGGATCTGGGGCCAAGAGGCCTGTGAGCATGGCAATTTGCTACACTGCATCTCTTCATGGGGATTATAAAGGTGATTACCTCACATTGCCTTTGATTTGATGCAATGATAATGAGCACTCACTTATTAGGGGCTGGGCCCTGTTCTAATGCCATTACTATTGAATTTCATTTGAATCTGGCTCTCATGACCTAATGGGCCTTCTTCAAAGCAAGCCCCCAAACATTAGCTATGGTTGCTATTATCATTATTATTATTTTGATAGTTTGACTGATTACATTCTAATTGTCTTGACTCACCTGATTCCTGAGTTGAAGTTAACTTTGAGAGAAATTGTTCACAGAAATTTTAATTCTAGTGCCCAAAATTCCTGTTATAGAATTAATACGTTATTGTGTTGTTGATTATTAATAGCATACACCCAGTAAAGAACAGACTACTTACTTGCTTATTTGAAAGAATTTATCTGCAAACTGAACCTGAGGGTGGAAGAGTTATGCATGTGGCAATGTGTCAGGACATATCTAAAAGAGCTTCAGGAAGGGAGAAGAGGCAATTATGTTAAACCTTCAGGACATGCACAATCATCAAGAATGTCACAGTTAGTGGAGAAACAACCCAGACCTATTCTTGTGTTTATTTTTTTTTGCTCCTAATTCATTAAATTTTGATACAGAGTAAAGGAACAGCTTCATTGTAAGTTTGTTATCACAACCTAAATAAAATGCTCAGAAAAGTGAATGAAAGGTAGGCTTAAAATTTCTGTTCTATGCTGATTTATTCCTTTTAAATTCTAGTTTTCCTCCCTTGTTGTGTGAATAATTCTTGTTCAAGAGTAAAACATGAATCAACGTTGGTTTCATCTTGAAAGGACAAAATTACTGATCCCAATTTAGATTTATTTCAATTGTCCACTAGACATTTTTAATCAGTTAGAGTTATAACCATTTTTAAAAGCAGAGCAGTTTGAGTTAAAACAGGTGCACTGAGACCTACAGTGAATTCTCTACTGTCAATAGTCTCTGGAAGAAGACATGCAAAAGAAACCTGTAGCTTAAGGAATGCCATGTTCCACATTAGAGAGTGGTTTTCTGACTTTTTCTCTTTTTAATAGTGGGGTTAATTTCTTACGTGAAATATTATTTGGAACCCAGCTATGAAAGAAGAGCCAATAAAGACGGCTGAAGTATGATTTGCTGGCTTCTCCTTTCCCTCATTCTTTTCCTGAGATATCTCTGGGAAACCTGAGAACTCCAAGTTTGAAAATTATTGGTAAGTAGAATAAAGGAATATCCTTATTAACTTTGTCACTCTAATTGAGTAGGTGAAAATACTTAAAAATATATTTGAATTTTATATTTTTAATGGATGCTTTAAAGAAGGTAGAGCAAACCTTTTCTGTAAACATCCAGATAGTAAATATTTTATGCTTTGTGGACCAAGATGCAAAATCTAGAATATGATGTAGATACTTGCATAAAACAGAGGAAACAAATTTCCACATATTTTTTTGACAAAATCAAAATATAATAATAATAATAATCGAGTACAAGTTTTTGTAATATAGGTTGCCTAATGAGAATAATTGAATTCTTATTTTTTTAAATAACATTTCCCTAATTGGAGTTCAATTTAGTGTTCTTTATCATCAAATCAACTGCAAATGTTCATCAGTAAAAATAATTCTAGCTTACAGAAACA